>NW_026885696.1:0-67183 GCF_032173495.1 Musca vetustissima | reverse complement strand
AATGAAGAAAATTATATACATATATATGTAACTAATTGAGCAACCGAGGCATATACCATTTGGTATGCTGCAGCGCAGTGTGCAGTCCATTTTATCTCGTGTATATGGACCAGACGTAGGCACCTCGGTGAACCATTTACATAAAATCAGACGAACAGAGAGATATATCTAAATCTAAACCGATTCCTGCAACTTTAATGCACATCACTCTAAGCTCACCAAATTTTGTATAAATCGAACAAACATAGGCTCTTCGGTGCACCATTTACATAAAATCGGAAAAAAGAAAATATATTTAGAAGCTTTACCTTAATCTAAAACGATTTCAACACAACATCGCATACATCTATCAGGATCTAATTCAGTACTCTCTGCAAAATTGCGTCTCAATCGGCAAAAATATATGGGGTTTGGTGCACCATTTACATAAAATCGGACGAAACTAAAACAAAATTTGAACCGATTTCAACAAAACTTCACAGATATTAAACTGGACCCAATTCAGTACTCTGTGCAAAATATTATCTTGATCGAATAAATATTGGGTGTTTGGTGCTGCATTAAAGTAACATTGGATGAACATATATATGGGAGCTATATCTTAATCTGAACCGATTTTCTCCAATTTCAATAGGGTTCGCCCTTAGGTCAAATAAGTCACTGTTCGTCAGCATGTGTTTTACACTCTAGGGAAACACAATTGCAAATTACAGACCACAGGATGTTCTGTTGGAGGGTAAACAATAGTCTGATCAATGAAACGATAGTGTCCCATTTTCGTAATTTGGACGGATTTAGCCATATTTTATAGCCGAGGTGGCCATATAGTCTACTTAGACCAACTAAATTTTAGTTGATTTTGATAGGCCTAAATGCAATTTCCCTACCAAAGTGGATGTAATTTGACAATCCGAGTTCTTGAAGGGACACAACACATATCAAAATTATGGAAGTCCTAGCAGAATTTTACAATCTCAGCCTATGACTAATGAGGACATTTACACTTTGCCACTGCAAAAATGTGCCTGGTCGAAATCCTATGTTTTTTGGACCAAATTTGTTTGAGACAAATGTCCCTCTGTCTGACAGGAGCGCACGATAACTCTCGAAGTCAGTAACCGATTTTATCTAAACTTTGGACATAATAATATTTTTCCCAAAAAATATATAAAGTTACTGAAAACTATGGACACCACGATATGCTGACAGCACGATATGAAAATGTTTACTTTAGCTGTATGAATAGATAACGAGGGAGCTTTCAATAATGTCGGCACTGAAACACTTATCTAAGCCTTAGATACTTTTCGAGTTGACCAGGCTATCTTAGCCAGGATCAGCCATTTGCTAAGGAATAGATGTATAAACTGTAGCCAACAAGAAATAAATATCAGAAGCAAAGTGAGACAAAGGACTCCGCAGGGAAGGATTTTATCAACTACTATCAAAAGCCTCTACCACTATCAATAGTATTTTAAGAACCTTAACTGAGAGGGGATTTGAATGCGTCTATTATGCAGACGATGTTTTAGTACGACCAAAGGGAACGAATCCTAATTTGTTATGTAGGAAGGCTGAAACGGTGTTAAAAATCGTCTATAATTGGGCGAGGCCGAGGGGTATTAATGTAAATCCGGTGATAAAGGCGGAGATATGTCTCTTCACTAGGAAGACAAAAATAGGACAGTTTGAAGAACCCATCTTTCTTCAAAACAAAGTTAAATATCTGTTAAATACCACATACAGGACTGGGTAGATAAAGCTGGTCCTTCTGCAGAAGTGCTGTAGATGCTGGTCCTTCTGCAGAAGTGCTGTAGGCTCTAAATGGGGTTTTAATCCAAAGATGATACACTGGATCCAGTCCATTGCGAAAGTCCAGAGAATATGCTGCATAGGTATATATGGGGGCAACCCTAACAAGAGCTTTAGAGACTAAGCGGCCGTCGTAGCTTTCGGACATAAAGCTATGAAAAAGTGGATCGACACCGGACACAATAGATCGCATCAAAATATTACAGACCAATCCTCGGATCCTCAATTAGCGGCCGTCGTAGCTTTCGGACATAAAGCTATGAAACAATGGATCGATACCGGACACAATAGATCGCATTAAAATATTACAGACCAATCCTCGGATCCTCAATTAGTAATTTTGAGTCGGACCGAATACCTAAAATAATAGTAGTCACAACTATGATAGCAGACTCATGGGATAGAAGACCACTAGCAGACTTGCCACCTGGCTTCCGAATCCAGTTCTTATTAGAGAAGGACTTCATTAGGAAAACAGAATTCGTAGACGTTTAAGACTATCAAATCCAAAGACGTCATTCAACTTTCTTCCTTTTCTAGTGGGCACAACAAGCCACATACAGGCTAACCAACAAAGTGTCAAGATTTTGAAAAATTTTTAATCCAAGATGAAGTTAGTGTAATGGCCTATTTGATCCAAACATTGCACATCGTAATATGTATGCCCTCATCCCTATGGCTAATAATAATGAGGGTATATACAAAAAATCTACCTCAATTTAATTTTTATCATTCCGTTTGTAACACATCGAAATATTCATTTCCGACCCTATAAAGTATATATATTCTTGATCAGGGTAAAATTCTAAGACGATCTAGCCATGTCCGTCCGTCTGTTGTAATCACCGTATCTTCTGAAGGAATTGAGATATGGTGCTGAAATTTTGCATAGGTTTGCCTTTTGTCTGGAGGTAGGTCAAGTTCGAAGATTCGGTCCACGTTTAGGCATTGCTCCCATACAACGGTACTTCCAATTTCGGTATTTTGCGGTTCTTGAGCGCGTTTTTCATCCGAATTCGCTGAAATTTGGTACATTGGGTTCCTATTGGGTACTAAATGTCTCCACAAAAAATTATAAATATAGGTCTACTTTTTCTGGTAACCCCCATATAACGGTACCTCCTAATTTTCAGTATTTTGGGGGTTTTGAACGAATTGGCTGTAATTTAGTATTTTCAGTTCTTAATCTCTCCACAATAAATTATGAATATAGGTCAATTTTTTGGATAGCCCCCATATAAGGGTACCCCTATTTTTCGGTATTTTGGGGTTCTTGAGCGCGTTTTTCTACCGAATGCATTGCAATTCGGTATTTTGTAGTTGTATATGGTAACAAATGTGTCCACCAAAAATTATTAATATTCGGCACCTTTTTCGATTAGTCCCCATATAACCTCCTTTTTATACCCTTCACCATAGTGTGGTACAGGGTATTATGTCTTTGTTCATAGGTTTGTAACAGGCAAAAATAATGGAGATAGACCCATGGTTCCTTTTGAGAATATGCATAGAATCACTTTCTGTTAAGTACAGGTCGCATTTATGATCCGATTTGGGTGAAATTTGGCACAGGTCACTTAATTGGCCCAAGGATGAACCCTATTGAAAATGGGAAAAATAGGTTCAGATTTAGATATAGCTCCCATATATATTTTCGTCCGATTTAAAGTAAATGGTGTACCAAAGTCCCTATATATCTTTCGAATTGCAGAATGATGTGTGCCGAATTTGGCACAGGTCAGATTTAATATATAGTTTCGTCCGATTTTAGGTAAATGTTGTACAAAAGTCCCTATATATCTTTCGATTTGCTCGAAATTTGGCATAGAGTACTTAATTAGGTCCAGAATGATGTGTGCTGAGATATATATAGCTTCCCATATATATTTTGTCCAATTTAAGGTTAATGGTGCACCAAAGTCCCTATATATCTTTCGATTTGCATGAAATTTGGCATAGAGTACTGAATTAGGTCTAGAATGATGTGTGTTAAGTTTCGAGAAAATCGGTCCAGATTTAGATATAGCTTCCATATATAGCTTCGTCCAATTTAAGGTAAATGGCATAGAGTACTGAGTTATGTCCATAATGATTTGTGTTAAGTGTTGCACCAAAGATATAGCTCCTTTATATATTTCGATTTGCTCGAAATTTGGCATGGAGTACTGAATTAGGTCCACAATGATGTGTGCCCCTCTTAGGAGGTACCAAAAAATATCCCCCATCTTCAACTTGAACTTGAAGATATAATAAGATGGGCATATGAAATCAAAATTTTCTGAAACTAATTTGTTCCAAAGAAATATGGGGTCTAGAACCAATATTTCGATGAGGCTCATTTTCACCATGTCAAAGTGTATACACCCTCATTAGCCATAAGTCGGGGGGTATAATTATCCATTAAAAATTTCTGAAATTTGTATCATGGTTAACATAATCGATTTGTAGAAAAGTCGGTATGAGTCCACTTTTTGGTCTTTTCCCTATATTTTCATTTCAAGTATCAGTCAGTATATCTATGGTGGAGGGTATCCAAAGTTCGGCCCGGCCGTACTTAATGCTTTTACACTTGTTCAATGTTCATTTCAGGCTTATACACAAACAATGAAGCAATGTTAAGAATGTTGAGTTTTAATTATTAAAATAAATGCCATTTTTTAGATAATTCAAATTGTTAAATAATAATTCAACATTGTTAAAATAGTTTTCCATTTTGTGGAATTCGTGAATAATTTGCTTATAATAATATCTAATTAATTTAGATCTATTCATGTCCACCGCGCATAAATATCTACAAAATACACACAAACAAACTTTCCATTAACTCGTGCAAACAAACAATACTCGTATTATGCAAATCTCAAATTAAATGTAAACAGGCAAATAAATTAACGGGTAAATAGCAAATCTATGGAATATGTTGGGGCGTACCAAACACTTGGGTGAATTAGCAAACTGCGTGCATTTATCATTGTGGCTAAGGTCAATAATTTATTTTTTTAAATTAACAATAAACTTCAAAACATTTGTTGTGGTCAATTAAAACAGGTTGATAAAACAAAAAAATAGAAAAAAAAAACTGTTAGACTCCCACAACCAATTTTAGTTTCCAGTACAGACTGCAATTCTCTTCACACTTTCCAAATGTTTTAATCAAATATGTAAACTCAGATATCAGTATGTTGCTATCCACAAAATTCCCAACATGTGTTCTCCTAATTGCTGTTGAAGGTATTGACATGTTCGCAAATAAATTACTTTACAGCATTCATTAGGCAATATGCTTAGGTATACTCAAGTGTCATTTGAGATTCTACGAATCTCGAATAGAGAAAACCAAAATCAATGAATACCAATAGCAAGTTCATTCAAGTGTCATCATAGATATTTCTACTTGGTATTTTACCAAAAGTAGAAAAATCCAATTCCATCAATTTCCAGATTTACATAATTCCTATGTAAATTATACCACCACCTCCCCTCCCTTCCTCCCAAATTTCATTACCAAGTTATTCGCATAACATCAAATTATCACAAAATCCTCTTTTATATAATTTGCTTAATTTTTTTTTTTTTGTTCTACATCGGTGTGGGTTTTTGTGTGAGTTTTTTTTTGTCAACACTTTAAATCCTTTAAATCGCAAAAAAAAACAAAACAAAGCAAAAAAAATTGTTCCAGGATTTTCATAATAAGTACTTGTCGAACAATTGCAAACAATCCAAAACCGAAAAAAATTCACCTAGAAATTCTCATGGAATTGAAAAAGGCTTATATGGAAATAGGATTGTAAATTATATTTGAGAAGATTAAACAGAATGGACTTCATAATAGCTGAGCTAATGACAGTGAAGTGTAGACAATTGGTTTGTGTGTGTGTGTGTGCCTGGATGTGTATGTGTGTGTCCATGAGATTATCCCTTAGGTAGATTAATGTGTTCGAATGGACAGATGATAAAACAATACATACATACAAACATATGTCTGTGTAGGTGGTGAAGCACACATGCAAGGTATATGAATGAACATCAGTTATAGAAACTTAGGCAAGGAATCAAAAGGAAACCACAGTTCATCAAAGACCTTTTGACTTAAATTTGAAAAATTAGATTTAACCTGCAATGCAAAACTGCATTTTAGGCATTTTTCAAAAAATCTATTATTATATTTTCATTTAATTTAAAACTGTAACTTCTCAAGAATATCGACAGGTGGCAGCAAGAGCGTACCGGACGGTACCGAACATATGATATGATAACTAAACCTAAATTTCCAGTGGATATAAATCTCTTGCCGCGTAATATGTCGTCATGTTCGGATTATAAATATGGTCTATAAAACAAAACATACAATATTTGTGTATTTTTACCGATCATAATCGAAATTTCGGAAAGGTCGACTCTATATTAGGAAGAACGATAAGCACAATATGTAAATCCCATTAAATATTAAATTATTACTCCCACCACCGAGTGTATCCATCACTATAACCAATTTAAAGATCAATCACTCTTCTTGTCAGCTTTTCCGGTCTATGTGTATGTTTACCGATCATAATCAAAATTTCGTAAAGGTCGACTGTATATTAGGAAGAACGATAAGCAGAATATGTAGTGCATCCATCACTATAACCAATTTAAAGATCAATCACTCTTCTTGTCAGCTTTTCCGGCCTATGTCTTTGTTCACACATCAATCTGGATACATTTCACCCGCTAAATATTGACCGATGACCGGTGGAGGTAAGTTTTCAAAAGTCCCATAGCAATGACTTCAACCTTGGCATGGCTCAACCGACAATGTCGGTGGTTTTCGCCGAAGTTATCCGGCTAATAGAGGAAAAACTGTGTAAAATTTTGATTGTATCCAAATTAACGGAGGAGAAAAAAAGGGAAGAATAAACTTTTTTATTCGAAAACTAAGTTCCAGAGTGTTGTCGGATGTATTGATGATACACACGTACATATCATGGTCCCAAAAGAAGATGTTGGCCACTTTTTGCTATTCATTTGGAATGCGTGTTGGTGAGCCATAGCAGTTAAGGTCTTTTGAAATGGCCTTCCACACATCATCCATAGTGTCTTTGGTTTGACCAAATGTCCGCGCGCCGCGAATTTGGGTGAGCTTCCATCCGGGCAATAAGGACCTCAAGTTGTTCTTTTGTAGTAATATTAACCATTATGGGAAGTCTACAAAGTTCAGTTATTATAAACAGCAACCAGAAATAAATGGTTGCCGAAAAATTCTATTTGAAACAACTAAAGTTGACAACAGTTGCCATCCATAATGAAAACGCAACTAAACTATGGTTGCCATCCATAATCGACCCATAAATCTGAACACCTTATTCTAGACATAATTCAGTACGCTATGCCAAATGTTGTCCAAATCGAAAGAAATATAGGGACTTTGGTGCACCATTTACATTAAATCGGTCGAAAATATATATGCGAGCTATATCTAAGTTTAGACAGATTTTCACGAAACTTAGCACACATCATTCTAAACTCAATTCAATACACTATAACAATTTGCGCGCAAATCGGGGTTTGGTAGATGGGGACGTTGGTGCGCCATTTACTTAAAATCGGGCGAAAATATATATAGGAGTTATATCGAAATATGAACCAAATTTCACGAAACTAAGCACCAATCATTCTAGACTCGATTTAGTACTCTATCTCAATTTGCTTGCAAATTCGAAATATATATGTAGGGACTTTGGTTACCATTTACATTAAATCGGACGAAAATATATATGGGAGCTATATCTAAATGAGTTTTCCCAATTTAAATAGGGTTCGTCGTTGGGCCAAATAAATGAACTGTGCCAATTTTATCCAATTCGGATCATAAATGCGACCTATACTTTGTTTACAATTTAACAAATAATACATAAATGGACTCAAAAAGTGATTCTTTGCATATCCTCAAGAGGAACCATGGGTCTTTCTCGATTCCTTTTGCCTGTTACAAACATGTGCACAAAGTCAAAGACAGTATGGTGAAGGGTATAATAATATATAATTTTTTACATGAACTGGGAGTACAAGTAAAATACCGTGACCTGATTGATTATAAATAATAATGTTCTGACGGGACGGACACATATAGTTATATCGACTCATCAGTATACTAATCGGTGGGTCTAGGACCAATATTTCGTGACGTTACAAACTCATGGGTTCAAAGAGACTTATAATAGCCTCACAATATAGATGTGTATTGTATCAAAAAATTCTTACAAAATTATTTTTTACAACACGAAGTCAAAAATATTGGGTTGGGGTCAGAAGAGGTAAGCAATTGGTCCATATCGAAACATTTTTAACGGAACCCGGAAAAATAAATTATTATTTTTTTTGGGAAAATGCCGTTGAAATCCTCAGGTGCGGGACTTTTATATTGGGGCTATAAAACATTGGTAAATATTTAAAATTCTCTGCCAACAAAAACTAAAATTTCCAAATTTCTGTTGAAAAAACGACTGAAACCTTCGAAATACAGACAAGTGAAATATCAAAACTCCGAAATGTTGGCCGATATTAGTAACACATGGTGGATTTCTCAAAATACTCTTATTAATGTGTCCATGTAAAAAAGGGACCACTTTTGCATATTTCTAGTAGGAAATGCCGAAAATCGGAAGATATCTTTATGTGGGGGTGAACCCATATAACTCATTTTCGAATGGAACCTTTTAGTTTTGTACCTCGATACCATTTCCAAGCTTAGCATTTAAAGTACAGACAATTGGGATGAATTATTATATGGGGTCTATGCATAAATTGGGACCGATATAGCTCATTTTCGAAAATGACGTTCAATTTTGTATCTTGATACCCTCCAAAGGTAGTATGATAACAATAGATGTACAACAAATCCTGACAATTTGGGAGTAAAATATAGTAGTGCTAATTTTTGGCTGGAAGATTTTTGCCATTTTTATCGACAAACTTGTCCAGAATCGTTAAGGTCCGTATATTTTGAGGGAACCTTTTTTTTTGGCTCTACCCAAAAAGTAGACCAATATTTATAATTCTCAAAAGAGATGAAATCTCCCTTCTCTTTCAATTGAGAATCCGAATTACAAAATTACAAACGTGTCCAAACTCCTCAAAATTCCGAAATTTGGGGGTACCTTTATATGGGAGCGTCGCGAAAAAATGGACCGATATTGACCATTTTCCACAAGAAGATTTTTGAAAAACTTGTCCAAAATCCAGAAGTGTAGCATATTTTGGGGGTACCATTATGTGGGGGCTACTCAAAAATTGGATCCCAAAATACCGAAATCACGGGGGTTCCCTTATATGGGGGCTACCCGGAAGTTAAACGATATTGATAACTTTTAATGTGGATGGTATCTAATATTAACACGCTGTGTCAAGTTAAAGCGAATTCGGTAGAAAAACTCACTCAAAACACCAAAATACCGAAAATTGGGGGTACCGTTATATGGGGGCTTTGCCTAAGCGTAGGCAGATCTTCGAACTTACAACACTTCGAAAGACAATTCGTTTAGAAGCTAAAGTGATTACAACAGAGAGGCGGAGGTGGAGGGTATAAAAATTCAATAGTATCCTTATCACACAAACACGCCCCAATACAAACCCTAATTAAAAATGTACGTCAGTATATCTCCCATATCCGACACAAATGGATAAGGCATAATCTATATATATAAAAGAGTTGCGTTATAAGTGACTGACTGCGTAGGCGTGTGATAAGGCGGGGTTTTTGGAAATTCGTACTAAAAGGTACTAAAAAGTACTAAAAACCGCTTTACGCCGGAACGGTTAGAAGTAGAACTTTGAAATTTGGCACGTAGCTTTGTCTGTGAGGAACGAAGTGGTATGTGTTAAAAAATTTTGGAATTTAGTACTAAATATTATATTTCAATGGAACCGGTGGGGATAGATATCTGAAACATGGTATGTAGCTTAAGCTATTACAAATAGAATGATGTGCAAACATATTTTTTGGAAATTAGTACTAAAAGGTACTAAAACTGCATTACGCCGAAACGGTTGGAAGTACAACTCTGAAATTTGGTATGCAGCTTTGTCAATGATAAGCATATCAGAATGTGCGAACAAATTTTGGAATTTAGTACTAAGAGGTACTAAAAAGTACTAAACCTTATATTTGAAGGGAATCGGTAGAGATCCATATCTGAAACTTGGTATAAAGCTTAAGCTATTTTAAATAGAATGATGTGCGAAAATATTTCTTAGAAATTAGTACTAAAATGATACTAAATAGTACTAAAAATTGTATTACGCCGGAACGTTTAGAAGTACAATTCTGAAATTTGGCATGCAGCTTTGGCAGTGATAAGCTAATCAGAATGTGCAAACAAATTTTGGAAATTAGTACAAAAGGTTCTAAAAAACACTAAATATTGTACAACGATGGAACATGTAGGGACAGATATCTAAAATTTGATATGTAACTTAAGCTATTAAAAATAGAATAATGGTCAAACATATTTTATTTAAATTAGTACTAGAATATATTAAAAAACTTCGCATATAGCTTTAACTATTGCAAATAGAATACTATGCATTTTTAGTATTTAGTACTAATTTTAGTATTTATCTTTGACTACTTCAAATAAAATGTAATATGGAAATATTTTTCGAACATATATGAAATATAGTTTCCAATCCCACATGGATCTTTTTATGTGGGATTGATATTGATATTTATTTACAATTATATTTCCAACCACACTAAAAATATATTATACGACTTCCTTTGTAATGAAAAATGGGTTGGATCTCTATGTCGACGATATACTAAAACCAGTAGGGAAAGTAGTAAAGTCGGACGGGGCCGACTATATGATACCCTTCACCACTATGGGCATATTAAACAGGACTATTAACATGAAATTGGATGAAATAATATATGTGATATTTATCTAAATGTGAATCTACCTAGATATATCCATAAAGTATGTAAATCGACTTCAAACAAATATAAATAGGTCTTACGTTGGGATATATATGTACTTCTAGAAAACGCAACTACGTAATTCTATGCTCAATTTTGTACGTTGTGCAATGTGAATCTGACTAACATGAGTTTGATGCGAAAATATATGGAAGCTCCATCCAAATATTAAGCGATTTCAAGCAAACTTGTCACAGGTTAGGTTATACTAATTTCAGAACGTTTTGTTCCTATTGGTTCCTTGGTGCGTCAATTACTTAAAATATGTGAGCTATATATGTGCGAGCTATATTGAAATCTGGACCAATTTTCTCGAAACTTGGCAGACATCACTCTAGGCCCAATTCAGTACGCTATGCCAAATTTCGTGCAAATCGAAGGATATATAGGGACTTTGGTGCACCATTTACATGAAATCGGACGAAACTATATATGGGAGCTATATCTAAATCTGGACCGATTTTATCGAAACTGAGCAGACATCACTCTAGGGTTAATTCAGTACGTTATGCCAAATTTCGTGCAAATCAAAAGATATATAGGGACTTTGGGGCACCATTTACATGAAATCGGACGAAACTATATATAGGAGCTATATATAAATCTGGACCGATTTTCTCGAAACTTGGCAGACATCTTTCCATTTACATAAAATCGGACGAAACTATATATGGGGGCTATATCTAAATCTGTACCGATTTTCTCCAAACTGGGCAGACACCACTCTAGGCTTAATTCAGTACGTTATGCCAAATTTCGTGCAAATCAAAAGATATATAGGGACTCTGGTGCACCATTTACATGAAATCGGACGAAACTATATATGGGAGTTATATCTAAATCTGGACCGATTTTCTCGAAACTTGGCAGACATCACTCTAGGCATAATTCAGTACGTTATGCCAAATTTCGTGCAAATCGAAAGATATATAGGGATTTTGGGGCACCATTACATGAAATCGGACGAAACTATATATAGGAGCTATATATAAATCTGGACCGATTTTCTCGAAACTTGGCAGACATCTTTCTAAGCTTAATTCAGTACGTTATGCCAAATTTCGTGCAAATCGAAAGATATATAGGGACCCTGGTGCACCATTTACATGAAATCGGACGAAACTATATATGGGAGTTATATCTAAATCTGGACCGATTTTCTCGAAACTTGGCAGACATCACTCTAGGCATAATTCAGTACGTTATGCCAAATTTCGTGCAAATCGAAAGATATATAGGGATTTTGGGGCACCATTTACATGAAATCGGACGAAACTATATATGGGAGCTATATCTAAATCTGGACCGATTTTCACGAAACTTGGCAGACATCATTCTATACCTAAATGATTAGGCTGTACCAAATTTCGTGCAAATCGAAAGATATATAGGGGCCGTTTACATTAAATCGGTTAAATATATATATGGGAGCTATATCTAAATATGAACCGATTTTTCCCAATTTCAATAGGGTTCGTCCTTGGGCCGAATAAGTGACCTATGCCAAATTTCATCCCATTCGGATCATAAATGCGACCTGTACTTTGTTTACAATTTAACATCTACAGACGGACAGACGGACGGACGGACATGCATAAATCGACTCAGAAAGTGATTCTATGCATATTCTCAAAAGGAACCATGTGTCTATCTCGTTTCCTTTTGCCTGTTACAAATATATGCACAAAGACATAATACCCTGTACCACAGAGTGGTGATGGGTATAAATACCGAAAATTTTTTCGGTTGAGGATTTTGTAACACGTAACGCACCAGAAATATTAAATTTTTGCACATTTCAATGGAAATCTTCCCTATATAGGCAGGCCTCGGCATAATAAATAATGCGCTGTGCAAGTTAGGGGTACTACTATAAGTACTAAAACGTACTACATATTTTACCATTAGAATTCAATTACCGAAAGGAACAAACAAGGTTAAAAAACGTATTATGGCACAATTTGCACAATTTGCAATTTACATTACTCTATGTAGTAGGATCTGAGATTTAAAATGAAAAAATAAGATTTAAAACCTATACTGTGTAGCTAAATTAAGGTTTTTTAAACTATAAAAAGATTCGCTAACAACGTAGCGGGTATATGCTAGTTCAATATAAAACGATCCTGTTTGAATATTGGACATTGATCATCTCATTAGGGATTACATGATTAGTGATTGATGATAACTACTTCTATTGTTTACAACATCAATAGAAAATGTCTATTGAAATTAAAAAAAACAACTTCCAGTATTACAAGTAAATCTCCCTTTTTTACCATCCCCACCAACATCAAAAACTTCCGATTGCAATCAATGAAGTTCTTCGCTGAACAATCAACAAAATATTAAAAAACTTAAATCATTATGTTAACAACAACAGCAGCACCAATACCAGCAATAACAACAACCACAACACCAACTACAAAACAACAGCAGTAAACCATATTGATCGCGGACACCCTCAAACCTGTTTTCAATAGTTTTGCCTTTTTATTATCGGATTTCTTTTACATGGAAATCCGGAACAGAGTGGAACAACTTTACAATTTACCAGGGTAAAAGAGATACTACACAGCACGCGTTGCTTCAACCGGCCGATATACACTCCTACACACACACATACAGTCGACAGGCGTAGTAAAGTATTTTTGCGTGATTGATGTAATTGATGCACTTGAGCACAAGCCAATGGTTTGGCTGTCTAGTGGAAAGATTCCCCTCTTTTCCAAGTTCGTTTTTGTTAAGTGTTCATCGTGAAAAAAAAATAAAACAGAAGAAGAAGAAACCATAAAACTGGTGAATGGACATGGACATGTATGGCAGTAGATAAAAATGTAACGTTTAAAGACACAAAAAATGGAAAATGATTGCATTGCTTTTTTGGTCTTCTGCTTATTCAAGTGGTTTTAATAATTTAACAGACAACAAAAACGTACACTCACAATATGTACATAATAAATGTTTATTTAATTTTTATTTTTTGACCAATAAAAATTCATTATTGCGGAAATTTTTTCGTCAAAAAAATTTAAATGAGTACTTTAAATGGAAATTAGTTAGCGCTTTTTTTTGATTGGGAATCCTAATGTTTTTCCTCATTGCAGATAATCACTTTGCTTATGAAGGAAGATTTTTTTTTTTTTTTTGTGGGGGAAAATATTTGCTTCAATGGAATGTTGAATTAAATTATTTTGCATTAATGGCTACGTTTTGTTAAACAAAATGTTAATTACTCTTTATTAAGCATAAATTTCTTAATTTGGATGTATGGATACAAAATATTTCTTTCCAGTTTTAAATTAGTAGTGC
Source organism: Musca vetustissima (assembly GCF_032173495.1). Taxonomy (NCBI): domain Eukaryota; kingdom Metazoa; phylum Arthropoda; class Insecta; order Diptera; family Muscidae; genus Musca; species Musca vetustissima. The sequence goes on along the minus strand of NW_026885696.1, from coordinate 53,103 downwards.
ACTTTTTTAAGACATACGAAAATTTGTTCAGGAAGTTTGGATCGCCTGCATACTTTGTGTGTTGTCTAATATTCATATTTATTGTTGTTTGTCTATAAGCAACAAAACGTTCGACTCTAAAACTACTCTGTAGATTTAGAACCCCTACATGTCAATACGCCTGCATCGGAACTTGTAGAGAGATGGAAGAAACTATACTCTTTCGCATTCCTACTTTCATAAACTGGTAAGTTGTTCCTTATCATGTTTTCCGGGAGTGAACATTGGTTAACTCCGCTATTCATTCATTTGGTTCACTTGACCCGCTAAATAGACAAAAAATAAAATTTTTCATGTCATTCCCTAAAGAAAAGTGAAAAGTTGGGATCGTTTAAAAAAAAACATTTTGACATAGTCTCAATTTAGTTATTTTTATGATACTCAGTGGACATAGCCCTAATTTTTGGCATGTTTATGTTCCTAGACTAGTTTTTCAACCAAAATACGAATAATTTTGTATTAGAATTCTGAGAGGAAAAAAACTTCCTGGTTCATGGTTTGACATAGTTGTATTTATATAAAAGTCCTTAATGATTTTACATATTTTGGTGGAGGATTTTACTACTTCGGTCCCGTTCGAAATTACCGACGTATTTACTTAATACACTACTTTGTTATAAGGATATTATAGCTTGTCGTGTCCCCAAGAGTTTGTAAATCCACTAAAAGGTGGGTCTTATTATAGTATATTAATCCTACCTGCCATATCTCGACCAGAGAACAACAACAAGTGGCTTATTTTGATACTTATGCGCCACTTGCTACTTATGAGTACAAGTGTGTTTTGCCACTCGGGTATGTTTTGTCGTGTCCTTTTGCGCTCTCAGTAAAATTTTTTGTCTTGCTCTCAGCACATCAGGTGTTGTTATTTGGTGTTACTCAGTCGCCTGCCTTATGCTTTTCGAGAGCGAAAGCACAACGATCAGAACGAAGAAGTAACAACTTGTTTTGCTAACAAGTGGCTTGTGCACTTGAGTGTGTTTTACACATGTTTTTGATTTTCTCAGCAAAATGTTCCGATTTGAGCACAATCATCATTATGGGTGGTACGAGATTGTCGGCCTATTTCGGTCGTCTCTGGATCCGCCTTTATCGATATGATAAAATTTGTTATTAAAGTTGGAGCCGAATATGGTGAACATGTCAACGTTGAGGAATTGTTACCAATAACGCTATCGAGAAAGGTAACTTCGGATGCAAAAGAAAAAAAGCTCTGACTAGTCGAGAAATTAAGTCTGCTGTAGAGAAAGTTGGTGAATCAGCAACGATAGATTTGTGGACCGATAATTATATAAAACGGAATTTTTTGAGAGTATCGTTACACTACCATGAAAACAATGAACTTCGAGATCTAATTTTAGGTTTAAAGTACTTGGATTTTGAAAGATCCACAGCAGAAAATATTTATAAGAAGCTTAAAGCCATTTTTTTTACAATTCAACGTCGAAGACTTGAGTAGTATAAAATTTGTGACAGATAGAGGAACCAATGTCGTAAAATCATTTGCAAATAATATTAGAATAAACTGCAGCAGTCATTTGCTTTCAAACGTGTTGGAAAAGTCATTTGAGGAGACACCTGAACTAAATGTGCATATTCTTGCTTGCAAAAATATTGTATATATTTTTAAGAAAGCCAATCTGCACCACAGACTCCCAAGTTCTGTAAAAAGTGAGTGTCCTACACGGCGGAATTCCACATACACGATGCTAAGATCTATTCAAATATTAAGTGATTCAAATATTAAGTGAGGCGGGAGAGACACAGAGAATTGTTCATATAAATAAGTCGATAATTCAAACAATGGTCAGCATCCTCGATGGGTTTGAAAGAATTTTTAAAGAATTACAAACATGCAGTCCACCATATCTGTGTTTTGTTGTGCCTTCCATTTTAAAAGCAAAAGAAATATGTTCACCTGACGTTGACGATGTTGCAGATATAGCAAAATTGAAAGTGATCATTATAAACAAATGTCAGAAAAATATGGGAAGAAAATTTGAGCATATGGCACTACACAGCATTTTTTTTTATCCACCAACCGAGGCGATCTAGACATGTGTGTCCACCCGTCTGTCCATTATAATTACAAACCACAATTATGGACCAAATCGTTACTAATTTTTGCATGTAGGACGGGTTCTGATCGTATGATATTTATCTAATGAACGGGACCAAAAACTTTATTTTTGTCTATTTTTATGGTCGCTCTGGAGGCCACAAACCCGGAAGTCACGAAATTTTGACCATAGAATAAGTATGACGGTCAATGTTCATCGGGTCAAATGGACCCAGACTTTTGTTATTCTATAGCGTGCATATTAACTTTTGAAGGACATAGATCTTATATAAGAAAACCCCGGACGTAAGAACATTTCTCGCCCATAAAAAATGTTAATTACATATAATACATTCATATAAGTAAAACCCGCTGATATGAACAATTTTCTCGATTATTTTGGTTGTTCTTATATCCGTGATCTACTGACCTTTAAATTGATACCAATTATGTTGTTTTATATACCGGATGTGGGAGTTATAAGTAAATATTTACAGGGTTTTACCTATGCCGATTTGATTTAGTATTAAAATTACACTAGAGGAAGGAAATGTCCCGCTGATAGCTAGGAAATTTGGCAAAAAGTTCTGGTTATGGTCAAAGACGGTTCTTAAATGAAATGTACCGAAAGATTAATTTTAGTGTGTTAAGTCGCTATATTGGCCACAATTATAAGCCGAACATCACAATACAATGTACGGGCAGGAAATCTGGCCAACTTATTAGAAAAACTGTTTTGCTAATAATCGGTCAATACCCACTAAAAAACCAGTATGCAAAATTGCAGTTACTTCGGTTGGAAAATGCGCCTAAGATTACTTGGATGGGACATTTATGTCAATATAAGAACTTATATTTGACATTTTTCTGCATTTATGATGTTCATCCACCAATAACCCGGAATAATAAATTACTGCGAAAGCCGATGTCTTTGTGCATATTTTTGTTGCCGTCAAAAAGAAACGAGAAAGACACATGGTTCCTTTTGAGAATGTGTATAGCATCACCTCCTGAGTCGATTTATGCATGCCCGTCCGTCCATCCATATTATATTGTGAACAAATTTGGCACAGCTCATTTATTTAGCTCAAGTACGAACCCTATTGAAATTGGGGAAAATGGTTCAGATTTATATATAGCTCCCATATATATTTTCATCCGATTTAACGTAAATTTGCACCAAAGTCCCTACATATCTTTCGATTTGCACGAAATTTGGAATAGCGTAATGAATTAAGGCTAGAATGATGTGTTTCGTTTCATTGAAATCGGTTCAGATTTAAATATAGCTCCCACATATATATTTTCGTCCGATTTTAAGTAAATGGTGCATCAAACTCCTAATGTTTGTCAGATTGACACGAAAGTTTGCACAACGTATCAAATTGAGACGTTATTGCGTTTTCTAATACCCTCAACCAAACTGTGGTACAGGGTATTATGTCTTTGTACATAAGTTTATAACAGGCAAAAGGAATCGAGATAGACCCATGCTTCCTTTTGAAAATATGTATAGAAGCACTTTCTGAGTCGATTTATAAATGCCCATCCATCCGTATGTCCGTCCATGTTTTTGGTGTATAAAGTACATGTGGAATTTATGATCCAATTTGGATAAAATTTGGCTCATGCCACTTATTTGGATAAAGAACGAACCCAGTTCATCTGAAAATCAGTTCAGATTTACATATAGCTTCCATACATAGTTTCGTCCGATTTTATGTATATGGTACAACAAATTCCCAATATTGGTTCGATTGAGACAACATTTGACACAGAGTACTGAGGTCCAGATTGATGTCTGCGAAGTTTTGTTGAAATCGGAAGAGATTTACATATAGCTCCCATATATAGTTTCGTTTCAAATATGTATGCACTTCACGCAGTTAATTTCGTATGTCTATTCTATCTAAAGGATATTGTGCATATGAGCATATCTTGTATGTACCCAGAGTGGTGAAGGGTATCATATAGACGGCCCCGTCCGACTTTTGAACTTTCCTTACTAGTTTTTTTTTGAAATTATTGCGGGTGCAGAAATAGTTATATATTTCGAACGTGTGTCTGATTGAGATCAAATTTTGATCAGTGCGGTATACCGAATAGCGTGTATCAAGTGTGCTATAAATGCATTTATATAAATTCGCCACATTGTTTATATACTGGTTTATATTTTTCACAAAAAAGGTCAAGGGCCTTTTGATACACCAAAGTCGACCAATCACCATGAAAACAGATATGCGTCTCCAAAGCAGAAAATAGAGTTTTTGATTTATTTTATCTCCTAAATTTTATCCCGCATAGTATAAAGTCAATTGGGATCATTATACTAAAATTCAAGCTTTGGTTTTGTTCTTAGCTTGATTGAATTAAAAATCTCTAGATGGCACATATTTTATAGGCATTTCACAGAAATGTTTGTAATTTTAAAAATATCGAAGTAGATCCATGTTTAGGGGTACCACGCATTTTCAAGGTCCAGACCATATTTATTAAGAAAGATTTTCTGTATTTTTAATAAAACAATTTTAAAATAAAATTTCAGTATCTGATTGTCTTTTGCGAAATCTAATTTTAGATTTTTTGAAATTTTCTACAAATTCAGTTTTCTTTTTTTTATATTTGAAAATAAATTTATGTAGTTGTGATAATATCTAAAATGAATATACACCAAATTAATTTCTTATAATTCAAGATCAACAGATCCTTGATCTACATACACACTTTGAATAACATACACCTTCTTTCATATACAGTAGACCACATATATAAGAACACCCAAAACATCGACAAATTTGTTCTTATAAACGGGTTTTTCTTATATGAATGTATTTTATATAATAAACCGAATTCTTATATGGGTAACATTTTCTTATGTCCGTGTTTTTCTTATATAAGATATTCTTATATCCGTGGTCTACTGTACACATCTTATTGTTAGCATTTCTTCATTTAAATCAATATATCCTTGCCCACACACACGTCATTTACTTCAAAATTAAATGTTCACTTCAACATTTTTTAAAATAAAAAAAATCTCAATAAAAAAATAACTTTATGAATTCTTTACCCGTCAATGAGTCACAGTTCTTTGACGTTGGCTACCAACAACCGCACGACTTAGGATGTAATTAAAATCTTTTATTTATTTATTTTTGTTTTTCTCTTTTAACACGGATATAATTTCTTGATAATTGATTTAAAAAAATGAATGTAGCAATCGTGATACGTCACGCGCGTTTTTATAAGTTTTGCAAGTGTTTTGTAACACTTTTACGACGAAAGTGAAATTGGTGCAGACGTTTAGTTTGGTTTTATATGGAATCGCCAAATCAAATGGACCGCCATTATCGAAGAGAGTAAAAAAATGCCACACCATGAGGTAACATCGTAGCCCGTCTCTCCTTTCTTGTATTTCTTTTTGCACCGTTATGATTTAGTTGTGGCCATAGTCATCCGCAGGCTTCTTGCAGGGGCAAGATGTTTGGGTGGTTGGCTATCTGGTTGGCTGGTTGCATGCTGTAATACCACACAACGGTAGCAACCTGTATTAAATGTTAGCGCCACGTTTTGTTGCACGAAATTTTTGCTGTTAACTGTTGTTTTGTTTTGCTGGGTGCAAGTACCTGACTCCTTTAACAACAAAAATTAAGTTCGTATTTTGTTTTTGTAAAAACTGAAACATTGGTGGATTAAAAGACGATTAATATCAAAAGCTGGGTAGAGTAGGAGGGATGGAATAGAAATAATATTGACATGGATTATTGAAAACAATTAGTCTTTTATTTTCAGAGATAAGAGATTTATGAAAGTGGTATTTATTTTTCCTAAAGGGAATGATATTCAATAAAAAAAATACGAAATTAATTTCAAAATGGGCCCCAATTTTAAAGGCCTATCTATATATTTAGGTCTCACAAAAAGCACTTTCTTTGTATTACACCACTAATACGGGAAACAGCATTTGGGGAATTCGTAACAAACGCTATCAACAATAGAAACCAGATTTTGTTTTTGTCAATTGTTTCGAGGAGTTGATTGTCTCCTTTTTGTCTATTGTCACTTGGATCGGTTCGGTTACATGTGTTTTGTTTCAGATTTTGTAACAATCATTTTTAATGGTCTTTGACAAATGTTGCCCCGCTTTTTTCGTGGCCAACAAATATTTCTTTTTTTTTTTGCATTAAAACAGGAATTTTCATGTTCGGACAATTTGATTGACGTTGGCAGGTGTTTTTCTTTTGTTTTGCGGATATCCATATGTGAGTGAGTGAATGTCTGCCGATGCAAATATGGAATAGGACAAACAAATTATGGCAGCGGTTAAAATTTTAAAATTGAAGACCAGATGGTTATGATACGCAAAATCAAGATGCCTTCTTCTGTTAGACACAAATCTCCACTTATATAAGACAAGAAAGTCATATTTTAGCAGAAGGACTTCTTATAGAAAATCTGCAGGAATTCATATAAATACCAGTGGGTCGACCACTATAGTCGGACAACCGACCATATGATACCCTACCCAACTACCACTGAACCTCAATTTTCTTTGGATCTATATTCCGAGCCTGGGCAATATTTGCACAATACTAATATATGTAGACCTCTAAAAACATATAAGTCCAATATACGACCCCTTCCAAAAATAGAATTAATATCGGATTATATTCGATTTAATTGTTTTCCCGAAGTAGACATTTAGGCCAAATGTTGTCGTTTTAAACACACATATGTCTTGATTCATTTGATCCGTTAAATATTATAAATTCTAGTCATTCTATTTAATTAGTCATCTTTTAGCAGAAGGACTTCTTATCAGGAATGCATATAAATACCAGTGCTGATCACTATAGTTTTACCCAACACCACAACTTCAATTTTCTTTGGATCTATATTCCGAGCCTGGGCACTATTTGCACAATACTAATGTATGTAGACCTCTAAAAAAGTCCAATATAAGACCGCTTCTACCAATAGAATTGATATCGGATTATATTCGATTTCATACACTGTTTTCCCGGAGTGGATATTTAGGCCATCAGATGCAAATGCTGTCGTTTTAAACACACATAAGTCTTGATTGGTTAAATATTATAAATTCTAGTCATTTTATTTAATCCCCTTCCTAGAAGAAAATTTGTGATGTTCGACTTATAATTATGGCCTCTAGAGATATTTCATTCCCTAAATATCATCTGATCACAACCGAAAAATATAAGACTTGTCCTTGATCATAACCGAAAATGTATGAAAATTACACAATAATCAGCGCGACATTTCTGTCCTCTTCTTCGGTAATGGTAATTTAATAAATTTAACCCTCTTGGATATATTGTCTTCTCCGGTCTGTACTTTCCCGTGTATATGGGGGGATGTTGCATTTTTTTCACAAAGAAGTGTTACCCTATAAATATAATATTTATTCAAACATCCAGAGCTTAATCGTTGGCAAAATTCCCTTAACCGTGTATTTGTGATGTCAAGAGCGACCAGTAGGCAATCGTCGGTCAGATCCCCTTTGCCCCATAAAATTTCGTGATGATCGGTCATAATTTAGCGTCGGTTCATAGAAATCCATAGAAGGTTAGATTAGAGACCAGAAAGGCTTCATATCGAGCACCTAATAATAGTTAATAAAAAATCTACTGATATTTATGAAAAATCCTTCCTTATGAATGACTTCGAAACTTCTATTACTTGCAGAAGTCCTTCTGGATTTAAATAAAAACTCTTCTGGTAACCCGTACGAATACAAACGGTCCTTCTATGTGAATAGCTTCAGGAAATAAATATCCAGTCCAGTTTTCCCATTATAATGTCCCCATTCAGAAAACCTCACGGATTTTTATCACATTTACTTTCCCTTCTCTTTGAGCAGAACTTCTGGTTTTCTGGTATTTTAGATACATTCCTGAGAAGAAGTTCTGGTACAAAAACAAACATTAAAAATATGCCTTGGGACCTCTGAATACAGGGTGAAATGAACAAACTTCCACCAACTTCAGACTGCTGTCATTACTAAGCCACTCGTCCGACAGCTGTTAAAATTATTCCAGTAACAGCTCATTATAGTATATTATATATCCACTAACGGCTCAGCATTTTGGTGAGAATTTTCCAGCAAAAAAGTTATTCGTAAATCGTTTGTGTCTCGTACAAACGCTCGTCACTGTGCTACTGTTAGCGTAGCCCGGCGTCAAGGTAGTGGACGGAAGAAATCAGCAACATCAGCAGAAATGGTTCGAAAAGTAAAGAAGCGACTCGATCGAAACCCGCGTCGCAGTGGCCGAAAAATGACTCATGAGCTGAACATATCGCAATATCCCATTCGGCAAAAATGATCTCGGGGTAAAGCCATTGAAATTCCAAAAAGTGCAAGAACTTACACCGCAACAGAAAGAAAATAGACTCAAAAGAGCTAAAGAGTTGCTTCGCTTGGCCGAAAGTTGTGAACTGCCGAATTTGGTTTTCTCCGATGAGAAAACATTCGTTGTCCAGCAGTTTGTAAACAAAGAAACTGATCGTATTTACTTGCCAAAGAGGTCAGCTGAAAATGTAAACCTTCGGTTGAGCACGAGAACTCAAGCGCCGGCCATGATGATGGGGTGGGCCGCCATAACAGCCGCTTTCTGCTCGTACTAATCGACCGTGGCATCAGAATAAATGCCGAATATTACCGCGAAAATATTTTGTAGGGTGCATTAAAGCCTTGGGCACGCAAACATCTGGACAGCAGACCAACAGGACTCAGCACCATGGCAGTCAGTACGCGAATGGTTGCAAAATGAGGTTCCTCGCTTAATTTCCAGCGCACAATGGCCACCAAAATCTCCGGACACCAATCCGTTGGACTATTGTGTCTGGAGTATTTTGGAAACCAAAGTTGGCACTAAAAAATACCAAAGTGTCGATCACCTCAAGCAAGCGCTTCGCCGGGAAAGGGACCAAAAAATTATTAAAAAATCCAAGCCTTGGGACGTTTGAATATTTCACAAAAAAAATCTTTAAGAAATCCACGACTTGGGTCCTCTGGATATTCTGCAAAAATAAACCATTAAAAAATCCTTGGGACATCTGAATATTCTACATAAAAATCACTCATAATCCACGCCTTGGAACTTCTGTATAATCTAAAAAATCCGCGGCTTTCGTGTTTGGAATAATCTAAACCCAAATCATTAAAAATCCACGCCTTGGGACCTCTGGATATTCTACAAAAAAAAATCATTAAAAATCCACGCCGTGGGACCTCTGGATATTCTACAAAAAAAAACTCATTAAAAATTCACGCCTTGGGACCTCAGGATATTCTACAAAAAAAAAAAACATTAAAATTCAACGTTTTGGGACCTCTGGGTATTCTACAAAAAATCATTAAAAAGTCCTCGCCTTGTGACCTCTGGATATTCTATAAAAAAACCAGTAAAAAAAGTAGTAAATTCGGAATGGCCGACGGACCGACTATATGATAACCTTCACCACTTTGGGTACATTCTACATATGTATCCTAACAGACGTCACGTGTTTGTTATATATCTCTATCTGAACTGATTTCAGGAAAACTTGCCAGAGACTAATTTATATTACTACAGTACGTTGTGTCATTCGGCCTAACTATGGATCTTTTCACGAAGCTTAGCAACATCATTCTTGACCTTATTCATTATGCTGTGCCAAATTTCGAGCAATTCGAAAGATATATAGGGACTTCAGTGGACTATTTACCTAAAATTGGGCGAAACTATATATGGGAGCTATATCTGGATCTGAACCGATTTTCACAAAACTTTGCACACATCATTCTAGACTTAATTCAGTATGCTATGCCAAATTTCTTGCAAATCGAAAGATATATAGGGACTTTGGTACACCATTTACATTAAATCGGACGAAAATATATACGGGAGCTATATCTAAATCTGAACCGATTTTCACAAAACTTTGCACACATCATTCTAGACTTAATTCAGTACGCTATGCCAAATTTCGTGCAAATCGAAAGATATATAGGGACCTTGGTTCATATACATGTTCCACCTCCATTTTGGAATTTTAAAGGTTTTCACCAATTTCCCAACGTATGACTGTAATATGGCATTTCTGGTTAGAAAATGTTCAGTATAGATTAATGTTCCGAATAGGTCCCGTTTTCGGCCGCATTTTCTGTATGTTGAAGATTTTACCCTTATTTTCCGACGAAGTTGCTGTAATTGGCATTCCGTGTTTTTAGACGGTGAGAAATATTTTTTCTAAAATTTTTGAATAGATTTCATGCTTTGACATGACCGTCAAAGGCAGCTTCACATTTTCAAATAAGCAAGGTTTTAGTTGTTAGTTTCAGCCACGTCCCAAACAAATTACAAATTATTGCTGTAATTACAAGTTATTGGAGATTGTACAATATATACCCAGAAAAAGTTCATTTGGGATTCCTGGTGATTGAAAAACTTCTTCGATAATATTCAATTTATGTTTTTTTTAACCCACAGACTACGGCCTAGTTTAATTTCGGTTCTTAAAAATTCCCAAAGGAATTTGGACTTTTTATTCAATTGCAGATTGGTTCAATATTCTTAAAATCGAAGAGCAGGATGTCTTCTTATAGAAGATCAGTTTTTTGTTTCATATTGAATACCACAAGCTCTAGAGTAGAATATTGTGGTATAGAAGAGCCGATGGTAATAATTATTGTCCATGCATTTTTATTTGACCTCTGTAGGATTCTAATTTGTATTTAAAATTCTCACATCTCTTTTCGAACTGACAAAATACCACATACAAACACCATCACGTAGTAGACCCCCAGTCAACCATCCATTCATTCATTGTGCAAAACACCGCTAATGGTTCTTTAGCCAATGCCAATATCGGAGATAAAATACATGGCGTTTATAAATTTCCATTCAACAGCAAATTTTGCTACTGCCCAATATCCAACGAGCGGAGGAAGACCAGTGACCAGTAGACCTCTCTCGCTATCAACAGCGTCAAACCAATTCACAACAGAAAATACAAATGTTTGGGTCATGTACGAGGACAGACGGCCAGTCAGGAAATAAACTCATTTCCATAAAGCATTTTCCCAACGACAACAATGGCAACAACTACTTCAACAACAATAGCAGCGAAAATCAAAAACAAAAATTATTCCAAACCAGTTCAAAGAGTTTGGACTAACATTGATTTGGCTTGGTGGGCTTTAGTTCGTCTCGGTTTGAATGAAAGGATGGACAAACAACAACAAAAAACGAATGCGAAAACAAACATCCCAAACATGGACATCCAACGAAACAGGGCGGATGGTTAGGTAAACTGGATATTTGCTTTTTGTTTTGTTGCATAACGCAACGATGTAATTTTGGAATTCAAACCTAAATTAGAAAACTGCCGATTGAAACAGAAATGTATTCGAGATCAACATTCAATACCGGATAATCAACAGCACCAGCAGTAGCAACAACTACAACAATTGCTCCAATCAGAGTAAGAGTGAGTAACTACAACAGCAACAACATTGTAACGGCATAGTTTAGATGTTTTTTTTTACTGTTGAGCCTCATTATCAGTTATCCACGCTAGGCCAGAGCAACATCAATGTGATAATTCACAGTGTTGCGAAAAAGTTATGGAAGAGATTTTGCAGATTTACTATAGTAGGTAGATCTAATAAGGACTTTTATGGACTTCAGGAATTTCATACAAAGGAGAACTTCTGAAGGTCATCTGTATATAGAGGACTACTATGGACAGAATACCTACTAGGTATTCTCCTGTAGATAGGAGAGCTTCCCATCCGGTTCCGGATCTTTAAACCAGTATGTAAAGGTCAAAAGTCGGACGGGGCCGAATATATGATACCCTTCACCACTAGAGGTACATACATATATACAATATCCTGTAGATAGAACAGACATATGATCTTTAGAGGACCTTTGAAATGGAATGAAGTGAGATCTACATAGATATTTTAATGTATTATGAAACCCCATAGACATATCGTTCTGAAATCTATGACAAATACATGGCAATCAATTAGACTTTGATTCTTTGCTGTACTATTTTATATAAAACCGAGCAAAATTGTGTATGCATGTAAGTCTGGACCTAATTGAGCAGCGGTATTTGGTATGCTGCAGCACAAAGCGTCGTCCATAATTTCATACATATATGGAACATACGTAGGCTCCTCGATGAACCATTTACAAAAAATCGAACGAAAATTATTCCGTACGCTATACCCAATCTCGTGCAAATCGAAAGAAATATAGGGAATTTGATCCAGTGATATAAAATAGTACGAAAATGGGAGCTATATCTAAATCTGAACCGATTTTCATAAAACTTACGTTATGTACGTTATGCCAAATTTCGTGCTAATCGGAAAGTATATAGGGGCTTTGTTTGCACCATTTACATTAAATCGGGCGAAAATATGTATGGGAGCTATATCTAAATCTGTAGGCCTATTCTGTAACTTTTAACAATATTCGAAATTGCTTAATTTTCTTTTGCTTTTGTAAAAACAACAAAACAAACAAATGAAATTGTTGTAAAATAAACAATGTCGAATGTTGTTAAAAAGTTACAGAATAGGCCTACTGAACCGATTTTTACGAAACTTAGCACACATCATTCTAGACTTAATTCACTTCGTCATGCCGAATTTCCTGCAAATCGAATATAGGGACTATAGGGACTATGGGACACATTATTTACCTAAAATCGGACGAAAATATATATGGGAGCTATATCTAAATTTAAACCGATTTTCAAATCGAAGGATATAGAGGAACTTTGGTGCATTATTTACCTAAAATCGGACGAAAATATATATGGTATCTAGATCTAAATCTGAACCGATTTTCCCAATTTTGATAGGGTTCATCCTTGGACCAAATAAATGAACTGTGCCAGATTTCATCCAATTCGAAACAAAAATGCGACTTGTGTTTTCTTTACAAATTAACATGGACAGACGGACGGACGGACATGCATAAATCGACTTAAAAAGTGATTCTATGCATATTCTCAAAAGGAACCATGTGTCGTTTCCTTTTGCATATTACGAACATATGCACAAAGACATAATACCCTGTACCACAGTGTGGTGAAGGGAATAAAAGTCCACACCTCTTAATGTGCTTGAAAAAATATTCTTTAAAAAAACCACGCTTCTTATGGTCCTTGAAAAAATATTCTTTAAAAAATGTTCGCCTCTTTTTATCCTTGAAGAATATTCTTTAAAAATCCTCGCATGTTGTAGTCCTTGCAAATATTATTTGTTTGTCCTTCAAAAAAATATTTATTGAGAATATTTTGCTTCTCAATTTCATAACACTGTGTTCTCTCTTCGTTTTGATATCCAATTCCCTGTTTAGATTTTTCGTTACATATTTAACAACAGTTACTGGAACAACGGTGCAAGGAAACGAACGAGGAAACCAACAAGAAAACAACATTACAATGGCCAAAACCATGCACACGCACTGCGCCACCATATGTGTAGTAGCCAAGCATAAAATACCAAAATTCCCGCCATCGTACCCACCTGCCTCCCGACCATTCAACCAACCAGACCAACATCTCTAATCCCAATGATGATTATGTAGCCAACAGGTTTCATCGTTATGCCCGCATTTATCTCTTCTTGATTTTAGTCAAAAACCCGACACTCCCCTCTCGCTTCCTCTCTTTCGCTGAATAATGATAACATGGCAAATAACTAGTGATGCACGTTGCACATACACCGACAACACCAACAACATCGGTGACGGCGACAACACGCAACACGCATTTGATGCCACAGTCATGCGGAACAAATGCATTTACCAATTGTTTGCTCTTAACTATCGGGGGATGTCGAACTTAATTGTATCCAATTTCCAACGAATGAAAGAAAAAACAGCATAGCCGAGCGAAATTGAAACTGGAGTAGCGCCCAAGTAGCAATTCCACACAAAAAAGAGCCATTAAGTCTGCGGTTATCATTCATTCAATAATATTTGTAAATATTATTACGAAAGATGGTGAGATGGAGAAAGAAAAAAAGTAAATAATAGCACAGAAAAGTAAATATGGTACAAAAGACGGGGTAAAGGAAATATTTGGAGATTCAATATTCTTCAGAATATCTGAATCAATATTGGAGCTTATTAATATATGAATTGAGACTGCAATTGTTCCAAACCTCCAATTACTTGCAAATTTTATTCTATCGACTCTGTTTCCTACTATTCAATACCCCTATACCAACATTTAAGCAAATCGAAGCCCCACTCTATTTAATCGATCGTAGGCCTCTTTTTCATGATTAATTGAATACTTAAGCGAAAACATTCACAAGTACGCCCAATGCGAAAAACCAGATATGAAATACCACGAAAAATAAATACGTAAATATTTATGTCATAATGGAACCGGAAAAATTGTTACCTGTCAACTGAAAAATATCAATCCATCCTCTTGTAACTGCTCAATAATTTTAATTTATTAAATGAAGTGTTGCACTTCATAATTTTGTGTGATAAGAAGAATATTTGCTGTTGGAAATTTACGATAAATTAGTAATGACCAGTTGGATCCTTTGAAAATTCTTTAAAAAAATCCAAGCCTTGGGTCCTTTGAATATTCTTTACAAAAGCAACAGCTTGGATCCTTTGAATATTCTTTAAAAAAATCCAGGCCTTGGGTCCATTGAATATGCTTCAAAAAATCAACACCTTGTATCCTTTGGATATTTTTGAAAAATTATTTAAAAAATTCATGCTTTGGTCCTTTGAATAATCTTGAAAAATTCTTTAAAAAATCCACGCCTTGGGTCCTATGAATAATCTTGACAAATTCTTTAAAAAATCCACGCCTTGGGTCCTATGAATAATCTTGACAAATTCTTTAAAAAATCCACGCCTTGGGTCCTTTGGATATTTTACAAAAATTCTTTAAAAAATCCACGCCTTGGGTCCTTTGGATATTTTACAAAAATTCTTTAAAAAATCCACGCCTTGGGTCCTTTGGATATTTTACAAAAATTCTTTAAAAAATCCACGCCTTGGGTCCTTTGGATATTTTACAAAAATTCTTTAAAAAATCCACGCCTTGGGTCCTTTGGATATTTTACAAAAATTCTTTAAAAAATCCACGCCTTGGGTCCTTTGGATATTTTACAAAAATTCTTTAAAAAATCCACGCCTTGGGTCCTTTGGATATTTTACAAAAATTCTTTAAAAAATCCACGCCTTGGGTCCTTTGGATATTTTACAAAAATTCTTTAAAAAATCCACGCCTTGGGTCCTTTGGATATTTTACAAAAATTCTTTAAAAAATCCACGCCTTGGGTCCTTTGGATATTTTACAAAAATTCTTTAAAAAATCCACGCCTTGGGTCCTTTGGATATTTTACAAAAATTCTTTAAAAAATCCACGCCTTGGGTCCTTTGGATATTTTACAAAAATTCTTTAAAAAATCCACGCCTTGGGTCCTTTGAATATGCTTCAAAAATTCTTTAAAAAATCCACGCCTTGGGTCCTTTGAATATGCTTCAAAAATTCTTTAAAAATCCACGCCTTGGGTCCTTTGAATATGCTTCAAAAATTCTTTAAAAATCCACGCCTTGGGTCCTTTGAATATGCTTCAAAAATTCTTTAAAAATCCACGCCTTGGGTCCTTTGAATATGCTTCAAAAATTCTTTAAAAAATCCACGCCTTGGGTCCTTTGAATATGCTTCAAAAATTCTTTAAAAAATCCACGCCTTGGGTCCTTTGAATATGCTTCAAAAATTCTTTAAAAAATCCACGCCTTGGGTCCTTTGAATATGCTTCAAAAATTCTTTAAAAAATCCACGCCTTGGGTCCTTTGAATATGCTTCAAAAATTCTTTAAAAAATCCACGCCTTGGGTCCTTTGAATATGCTTCAAAAATTCTTTAAAAAATCCACGCCTTGGGTCCTTTGAATATGCTTCAAAAATTCTTTAAAAAAAATCCACGCCTTGGGTCCTTTGAATATGCTTCAAAAATTCTTTAAAAAAAATCCACGCCTTGGGTCCTTTGAACATGCTTCAAAAATTCTTTAAAAAATCCACGCCTTGGGTCCTTTGAATATGCTTCAAAAATTCTTTAAAAAATCCACGCCTTGAGTCCTTTGAATATGCTTTAAAAATTCTTTAAAAAATCCACGCCTTGGGTCCTCCTTTCAAAAATTCTTTAAAAAATCCACGCCTAATGGTGTTTGGTATCCTTTCAAAAATTCTTTAAAAAATCCACGCCTAATGGCCTTTGGTATCCTTTCAAAAATTCTTTAAAAAATCCACGCCTAATGGTGTTTGGTATCCTTTCAAAAATTCTTTAAAAAATCCACGCCTTTGGTCCTTTATAAAATATTATTTAAAAATCCACGCCTTGTGTCATTTAGAAAAAATTCTTTAAAAATCCACGCCTTGGGTCCTTTGAATATGCTTCAAAAATACTTTAAAAATCCACGCCTTGGGTCCTTTGAATATGCTCCAAAAATTCTTTAAAAATCCACGCCTTGCTTCAAAAATTCTTTAAAAATCCACGCCTTTGAATATGCTTCAAAAATTCTTTAAAAAAAATCCACGCCTTTGAATATGCTTCAAAAATTCTTTAAAAAAAATCCACGCCTTTGAATATGCTTCAAAAATTCTTTAAAAAAAATCCACGCCTTTGAATATGCTTCAAAAATTCTTTAAAAAAATCCACGCCTTTGAATATGCTTCAAAAATTCTTTAAAAAAAATCCACGCCTTTGGGTCCTTTGAATATGCTTCAAAAATTCTTTAAAAATCCAATATGCTTCAAAAATTCGCCTTTAAAAAATCCACGCCTTTCCTTTAAAAAAATCCAATATGCTTCAAAAATTCTTTAAAAAAAAATCCACGCCTTTGAATATGCTTCAAAAATTCTTTAAAAAAATCCACGCCTTTGAATATGCTTCAAAAATTCTTTAAAAAAAATCCACGCCTTTGAATATGCTTCAAAAATTCTTTAAAAAATCCACGCCTTTGAATATGCTTCAAAAATTCGTTAAAAAAATCCACGCCTTGGGTCCTTTGAATATGCTTCAAAAATTCTTTAAAAATCCACGCCTTGGGTCCTTTGAATATGCTTCAAAAATTCTTTAAAAAATCCACGCCTTTTGTCCTTTGAATACACTTCAAAAATTCTTTAAAAAATCCACGCCTTGTGTCCTGTGATTATTCTTTAAAACATCTTTAAAAATCTACTCCTTTAAAGTCCTAAAAAACAGAATATAAATCCACAATCATTTGTTGAATGTATCACAGTCGTATTTATCATAAAAAAACACCACAACCCTGAGTACCTTCCATAATGCCGACCAAGGGAAGCCAACCAGGCTCTTTTCTTTGTGCCATAATAAAAATCAACAATAATTTCCTTTTCTAGTCCAACTTAACTTGGCCATAAACTTTTTAATCTCAATGACTTCAAAATTAGTCTGTATGGCCATGTCGTTGTCCGCCTACTTAACGTCTGTATGTCAAAATCTCGCCGTCGCCCGTTTATGGTTTAGAGACCCCAAAATGGTTCAAAGGCTTCAAAAAGAACGCTGCAAGTAAGAAAACTGATGCAAATACAAGTTCATCAGCGAAAGTCAATTATTCTGAATTATGGCAACAGGCAGGCAAGCCGACCGCCAAGCAGACAGTCATCATCGTTGTCAAGACCATCATTCCGCAGCTATCCAGCCAGCCAGCCATCAACCGGTGCGGTTGGTGTCTAAAACGTTTCTACCATTTACGTTCGCACAAGGAGAGACAGAGCAGCTGGAATTGTTTGTGTTCTTTTCTGGCAGTTAAGTTACCAAACAGCCTGTGGTTGTTTAGTAAATCTCGCGCATAAAGCGTTCTACGTATTTGTTGAAAGCAACTTTTTGGCACTTTTCCAAGTCTGTCAAAATATTTTTTGTTGTTTTTGGAATTATTTGACTGAAAGAAAGAATGTAACAGAAAGTTGTGCTTTACAGCCTAACTGTGATTACCATAAAATAAATGAAATTTAATAGATTTTTTAATTTTTATTTCACAAAGGGATTTGCGGAACGTTGCTGTCAAAATTGAAATTATATTTTGAATTTCTTTGCAAATAATTTAAATTAATAATGAAGACCTTGATATAGGTATTCTGGAGCCATATAAAAACCACTAATATTCACAGCACTCAAAGCGTGGATTTTTTGATGAATATTTAAAGGACCAAAGGCGCGAATTTTTTAACGATTTTTTGATGAATATTCGAAGAACAAAAGGCGTGGATTTTTTGATGAACATTCAAAGGACTCAAGGCGTGGATTATTTAAAGATTTGTTGATGAATATTCGAAGGACCAAAGGCGTGGATTTTTTTAAAGAATTTTTGAAGAATATTCGAAAGACCAAAGGCGTGGATTTGTTAAAGATTTTTTGATCAATATTCAAGGACCAAAGGCGTGGATATTTAAAGATTTTTTAAAATAAATATTCAAGGGCCAAAAGCGTGGATTTTTAAAGATTTTTTAATAAATATTCAAGGCGTGGATTTTTAAAGATTTTTTAATAAATATTCAAGGCGTGGATTTTTAAAGATTTTTTTCATATTCAAGGACCAAAGGCGTGGATTTTCAAATATTTTTTTCATATTCAAGGACCAAAGGCGTGGATATTTAAAGATTTTTTTCATATTCAAAGACCAAGGCGTGGATTTTTTATATATAGTTAAAGACCAAGGCGTGGATTTTTTATATATAGTCAAAGACCAAGGCGTGGATTTTTTATATATAGTCAAAGACCAAGGCGTGGATTTTTTATATATAGTCAAAGACCAAGGCGTGGATTTTTTTATATATAGTCAAAGACCAAGGCGTGGATTTTTTATATATAGTCAAAGACCAAGGCGTGGATTTTTTTATATATAGTCAAAGACCAAGGCGTGGATTTTTTATATATAGTCAAAGACCAAGGCGTGGATTTTTTTATATATAGTCAAAGACCAAGGCGTGGATTTTTTATATATAGTCAAAGACCAAGGCGTGGATTTTTTTAAGATTTTTTTGATGAATGTTCAAAGGGCCAAAGGTGTCAATTTTTTGATGAATATTCAAAGGACGAGAGGCGTGGATTTTTTAATGATTTTTTTCAAGAATATTCACAGCACTCAAGGCGTGGAAATGTTTAGGGGAGAGGGGGGCACCTTTGAACGTGGGGCACCTTTGAACAGCGCTCATAAAATCTTGGTTTAATATTTTTCCGACCCGCAACCACATTTTTGTATATGACAATCTTGTTCTCTATATGCGTAAACCACTTTGGCTTGCTTTTTCAGTTGTCGAAAAATTGTGCATGGGTGACCATGTTTTCTCAGTGTCATTGTAAACTTTTATTCATTTGGTTGTAAGGGCGCAGGAAGAATTCTGTGATAGTTTTCTTTCGTCAAACACATTTTTTGCATTCCAACAATCATTTCAAACATAACTAATGCAATTTCTTTCATATATATTTATTACAAAAAAAGTTATTTTAAATTTCCGTAAAATGCCATGGGTGGGGCACCTTTGAACATGCCCATTAAACTCGAGTAAAAAAAGGAGTTTTAACTTTTGGCTTCGATTTCTCAAAATTTCAAATGGGCTAATAAGATTACGAAATTAACTGTATTTTTCACCATATTAATTTGTATTTTTAAGTCATTTTATGTTTTAATAACTTTTGATCTAAATTTTTTAAATTTTGAACATTTTTTATATATTTTTTAATGAATTAATGCATTTCTGATATGTATGAATAAAATACATACATATGTGAACATAAACACTGTAAAAAACCATGTCGTTCAAAAATGCCAACCCCTGTTCAAAGGTGCCCCCTGGGGGTGGCAGTTTTGAACACTTTGAGTTCGTCCATTAAAACAGTAATAAAATATATTTATCAAGCTTATAGTATGTCATATGTGTATTCATTTTAAAGGTTAC
The DNA here is from genome assembly GCF_032173495.1 of Musca vetustissima. Lineage (NCBI taxonomy): Eukaryota > Metazoa > Arthropoda > Insecta > Diptera > Muscidae > Musca > Musca vetustissima. The sequence continues at coordinate 33,022 of NW_026885696.1, read as the reverse complement.
ATATGTACCTATTAGTTAAAATTTATAAGAAACCAAAAATGATAAAATACAAAATTTTATAAGGCTTGAAAGCAAAAAGTGTTCAAAGGTGCCCCCCTCTCCCCTATGATTTTTTCAAGAACATTCACAGCACTCAAGGCGCGGAAATGTTTATGATTTTTTCAAGAACATTCACAGCACTCAAGTCGTGGAAATGTTTATGATTTTTTCAAGAACATTCACAGCACTCAATGCGTGGATTAAACAAATAATTTTATATCCTTCAAATCCATCTTTAATATATATGTGTTTGCGTATCTCTCTCATCAATGCCCAACAAATTTTCCAACATATGTATGTATAACTAAAATAGGCTAATGACCATTTAAGATTCCATCACATATGTATTTTATTAGGATCATCTTCATCCACACACACACTCACGTCGAAGGATATTAAAATTTGTTGAAAATATAGATAAATTACAGACTTATTAAGATTTATTAAATTATAACTTTACACACTAATTGATCTCATGGGAAAAAGGGTTAGACTATGGCATCAAAGACATATTCTATTCGATACTGCCACTTATACACACGCACACACACATTCAAGTAGACATGTGTTGAATATGAAGGACCTTATGGTCCTTATGAAGCTGCTGCTGCCTGCCTGCCACATTTGAATGATGACATTCGGCAGAATGAAATCTCTCATTTGAATAATAAAGATTAACAACGACAGCAACAACAACAGCCGGAGCAGCCGAAGAATATATCAAAGACAGCCTCAAGGGATCCAATTTAAATTACATTGAACAATGAGTTATACACACATACATACATGGACACAAGGATTCATAGACGATTTCTAGTTAACTCCTTACCGACATGTCACAAACTTTATAGTTTATTTTAGAATCCAAATACCAGGTAATTTAGAACATTTTATCATATTTATATTAATTATGAAATTAGAATTTATTAAGTCGATATACATTGCCACATACATACACATATATATGGTATATGTCAGACGTAAGAATTGAATAATAAACATTGTGGTTGTGGGTATTTACATTGATAATGAACGGATACATTGGACACAAAGGATATTTAAAGAATATTCAAAGGACACAAGGCGTGGATTTTTTAAAGAATTTTTGAGGAATATCCAAGGGAACCAAGGCACGGATTTTTTAAAGAATGTTTGAAGAATATTCTAAGGATCCAAGGCGTGGATTTTTTAAAGAATTTTTGAAGAATATTCTAAGGATCCAAGGCGTAGATTTTTTAAAGAATTAAAAATATCCAAAGTACCCAAGGAGTGGTTTTTTTAAAGAATTTTTGAAAAAAAATTCAAAGTACCCAAGGCGCGGATTTTTTAAAGAATTATTGAAAAATATCTAAAGGACCCAAGGCGTGGATTTTTTAAAGATTTTTTTAAAAATATCCGATGTACCCAAGGCGTGGGTTTATAAAGAAGTTTTGGAAAAAATCCTAAGCACCACAGGCATGGATTTTTTTAAGAATTTTTGAAAAATATCCAAAGGACCCAAGGCGTGGATTTTTTAAATAATTTTTGAAAAATATCCAAAGGACCCAAGGCGTGGATTTTTAAAGAAATATCCAAAGGACCCAAGGCGTGGATTTTTTAAAGAAATATCCAAAGTACCCATGGCGTGGTTTTTTTTAAAGAATTTTTGAAAAATATCCAAAGGACCCAAGGCGTGGATTTTGAAAGAAATATCCAAAGTACCCAAGGCGTGGATTTTGAAAGAAATATCCAAAGTACTTTTTTTTAAAGAATTTTTGAAAAATATCCAAAGTACCCAAGGCGTGGATTTTTTAAATATTTTTTGAAAAATATCCAAAGGATCCAAGTTGAAGATTTTTTAAAGAATTTTTGAAGAATATCCAAAGGACCCAAGGCGTGGATTTTTTAAAGAAATTTTGAAAAAAAAAAAATCCAAAGGACCCAAGGCGTGGATTTTTTAAAGAATTTTTGAAAACTATCCAAAGTACCCAAGGCGTGGATTTTTTAAAGAAATTTTGAAAAATATCCAAAAGACCCAAGGCGTGGATTTTTTAAAGAATTTTTGAAGAATATCCAAAGGACCCAAGGCGTGGATTTTTTAAAGAATTTTTGAAAAAAATCCAAAGTACCCAAGGCGTGGATTTTTTAAAGAAATTTTGAAAAAAATCCAAAGTACCCAAGGCGTGGATTTTTTAAAGAATTTTTGAAAACTATCCAAAGTACCCAAGGCGTGGATTTTTTAAAGAATTTTTGAAAACTATCCAAAGTACCCAAGGCGTGGATTTTTTAAAGAATTTTTGAAAACTATCCAAAGTACCCAAGGCGTGGATTTTTTAAAGAATTTTTGAAAAATATCCAAAGGACCCAAGGCGTGGATTTTTTAAAGAATTTTTGAAAAATATCCAAAGGACCCAAGGCGTGGATTTTTAAAGAAATATCCAAAGGACCCAAGGCGTGGATTTTTTAAAGAAATATCCAAAGTACCCAAGGCGTGGTTTTTTTAAAGAATTTTTGAAAAATATCCAAAGGACCCAAGGCGTGGATTTATAAAGAAATATCCAAAGTACCCAAGGCGTGGTTTTTTAAAGGATTTTTGAAAAATATCCAAAGTACCCAAGGCGTGGTTTTTTAAAGGATTTTTGAAAAATATCCAAAGTACCCAAGGCGTGGATTTTTTAAATATTTTTTTAAAAATTTCCAAAGTACCTAAGGCGTGGATTTTTTAAATATTATTTGAAAAATATCCAAAGGATCCAAGTTGAAGATTTTTTGAAAAATATCCAAAGGACCCAAGTTGTGGATTTTTTAAAGATTTTATAAAAAATATCCAACGGACCAAAGGTGTGGATTTTTTAAAGATTTTTTAAAAAATATCCAAATGTCCCAAGGCGTGGATTTTTAAAGAATTTTTGAAAAATATCCAAAGGACCCAAGTCGTGGATTTTTAAAGAATTTTTGAAAAATATCCAAAGGACCCAAGTTGTGGATTTTTAAAAGATATTTTAAAAAATATCCAAAGTACCCAAGGAGTGGTTTTTAAAGAATTTTTGAAAAATATCGATAGGACCCAATTTGTGGATTTTTAAAGATTTTTTTAAAAAAATATCCAAAGTACCCAAGGCGTGGATTTTTTTAAGATGTTTTGAAAAATATCCAAAGGACCCAAGTTTTGGATTTTTAAAGATTTGTTAAAAAATATCCAAAGGACCCAAGGTGTGGATTTTGTAAAAAAAAATATCGTGGATTTTTTAAAGAATTTTTGAAAAATATCCAAAGCGTGTATTTTTAAAGAATTTTTGAAAAATATCCAAAGCGTGTATTTTTTAAACAATTTTTTAAAAAAATCCAAAGTACCCAACGCGTAGATTTTTAAAGAATTTTTAAAAAAAAGTACCCAAAGCGTGGATTTTTTAAAGGATTTTTGACAAGAAATCCAAAGAACCCAAGGCGTGAATTTTTTAATTTTTTTTTTTTTTTTTTTTTAAATTCAAAGTACCCATGGCGTGTATTTTTTAAAGAATTTTTGAAAAAAAAATCCAATGTACGAAAGGCGTGGATTTTTTAAAGAATTTTTGAAAAATATCCAAAGTACCCAAAGCGTGTATTTTTAAAGAAGTTTTGTAAAATATCCAAAGTACCCAAAGCATGTATTTTTTAAAGAATTTTTGAAAAATAGCCAAAGTACCCAAAGCGTGTATTTTTTAAAGAATTTTTGTAAAATATCCAAAGTACCCAAAGCGTGTATTTTTTAAAGAATTTTTGAAAAAAAATCCAATGTACGCAAGGCGTGGATGCTTTAATGATTTTTATAGATTTCACAGAGGATCAAAAAAGTAGATTTTTAAATGATGTTTGTAGAATTCTCAGAGCACCCAAGACGTAATTTTTGTAATAATTATTTTGACTTACAGCCTGTTTTTGTAAATGTAAAATGTCCATTCGTTCGTCGAAAAAACGAGCGATTACTCATTTTGGTTTTCGCAAACAAATTACCGGTTGTAGTGAGTGAGAAATAGGAAAGAGCTTTTGGTATTCGTATTTTTTTGGTTTTTGTTATACAAAACGGTGCGTTATTTACGAATTTTTTGTCAAAAACAAACGAAGAGAAAATACCATTTTTTTAAAAAAAATAACAAGGAAAAGTATTTGTTCATTACAATTTGTGTGTTGTTAGTGAAAAGAACGCAACAAATATGGAAAATACTGATGAAATATATAAGAAGAAATGGTTTGTAAAAAATTATATATCCCTATGAAATGTAAAAATTATATTGAATTGTTTGAACCCCTAGCAACAAAAGGACAACGATTGCCCAATTCCAAAAATTGGTTGATCTCATGGAACATTACCCACAATTAGCAACTGGCCGTCCTGTTTTCGGATCCAATAAATTTGAAGTGGATAACAAGTGGAATAATGTAGCTGTATCATTAAATGCCATAGGTATTCTCCTTTGGGGAATATTTTGCTTTTCTTTATAATTAAAATTAATTGCAATCGTACCAAACATTTTGAATTTTCTATTTTGACACTTTTTATGTAAAAAAAAACTGTTTGTAAACAATTTGTTAATGGTTTTTTGTATTTTGAAAAAAATATAATTTTTTGAAAATTTGCAATCAAGGGCCCAAAAGAAACACTTTGGCATTTTTTATTAAGTTTTGAAAAAGCTTTTTCTAGACGATTATTTTTTGTTTCAAAAATTTTCGACGATACGTTTTAATACGAACGATTTTTTGTTTTTTGAATATTCACATTTAATTATGCAATTATTAATACTTTATTCCATTTTTTATTTTCGTTCCATTCAAACCACAGTAAATTTGAAAAGCAATATTTTTTGTAGCAATTTTTAATTAACCGAATGCACACATATACATACAAACATATATTGCAATTTATATATATATTTTTTAATTAAAAATAAACACTCATTATTCAAATTTCGATATTCTGTGTTGTCGAGCCAATCCGAGGGACAAGGTATATCTTCTTCTCTATCCCATCTATTCCATTTCAAGGTGCTTCAATTTACGAATAACAATGACAAGTATCACGACGACACATTCCCATCCAATGCTTGAGATTTTCACAATACATCTGACACTTGGGATAGTGAGGATGATAACGTGACTGTTCACGGCACAATTCACGATCCAAGGTAATGACCCGTGATTTGATGGCCACCGTTTTCAAATCTTTAATCTCATCATCACCATTATCGACATTGTTGTGAACAATCTCCTCAGTGTCTTCGACATCATCATCGGCTACATCTTCGGATGCATCATCCACACCATCGCCATCGGTGTCAATGCCTAGGAGATGACGTTTAAGATGCGCAGCTTCCGAATAGATAGCAAACAGGGTCACCAAAATCAAACAGATTTTGAATAGTTTCATGATTTCAATTTTTATTTTTTTTCTCTTCGTTTCTTTATTCGACGTTTCTGATGTTTACGTTGCGGTATTAGTTTTAAAACTAAATCGTAAATTAATTGGATAGAATTCATTTCAAATAACGGAGCTGAGCTTTGTTTCGTTTGTTGGCGGTGGTGGTGGTTCCATTCCCATTTAGTTTAAGATTGGTTTTGTTTTCGTTCTTATCAATTCAATGTCAGAATTTATCAAAAATTCTGTTTTTTTGTTTTCATTTCGAACAACAACAATAGTCGCTAGTCGTTATGAAGGGGTATAGCCTCTTAGTTGAGGCCTCGGTGTTGTTTCGTTTTCAGTTCTAAGCTAATCTAAGCAACTACGACAAAAAATACGTTTTTGTTTTGAAGAAAATTGTTTACTGCAGACTTTAGTTTTTAATTTTTGTTATCACAGGCACTGCACTTGGATATCACAAAAAATAAATAAAACTTTGAGAATATAAATAAAAATAAAAAAATTGCAAGATTTGTTTACGTTTTTTGCTAATGCGGTCACTCATTCACGAAGTTTCTTGAATTGAATATTTCAATTTTAAAGCTAATTGAAACGCCAACATACCGGCTGCCATTTAATGTACCATTCTGGAATAATATTATGAATTAGTTTTTGATCCAAGTGCGGATTTAATTTATCCACGATGTAAAAATAATAAAATTTCCCGTGATATAAATGCAGGGAACTATTTATAACCTATATAACTATGTTGTGAGAAAGGTGTGTCCGTCAGTACAGTACAGGGCACTATCGTCACGAAATGTTAATGTTATGGACAAAAAACTTTATTTTTGTCTGTTTTCCTGCACACATTTTCTTTAGCTTCCAAAAGAAAAAATTGAAATATTTCCAATTTTAGGTTTCCAGATCTATCTGTATACCCCAAATGCAAATTGTACTAAATTTAGTAGCACTTACCCATAGTAGCAGTACCCATAAGTACGAATTTCCAGCCCTATCCATTCAACCAAATCCAAATTGTACAAAATTTAGTACCATTTAGAACTACTCATACTCATAAGTAAGAATTTCTAAAACTACATCAATCATACACTCCAACCGTAGTCTTAATTCCACCAAATTTCAAATTATACCAAATTTTGTACTTTCCGTACTCATAAGTACGAATTTCCAAAACTAACTGAGCCAATAGTAATCGTTAATCCAAATTTAAGAATTTCAGATCTATATGCTCACCAAAATCCAAATTGTACCAGATGTGGTACCATTTCCAAAACTATCTCAATCCTACACTCCGACAGTAATTTTAGATGCAATTGTCAGGATTCCAGTTCTATCCATTCACCAAAGTCCAAAAGTACGATTTTCTAAAACTATCTCAGCCATGCACTTCAATAAAAATCTTAGGTCAACATTTAAGGATTCCAGCTCTATCTGTTAACTAGCATTGAAATTGTACCAAATTTGGTACAATTTATTACTTTTCGTAGAAGTGAGTACGATTTTCCAAAACTTCCTTGATTCTACACTCCAATAGTAATTTTAATCATAAATTTCAGGATCCCAGACCTATCCGTTCACATTGACGCAAATTGTACCATATTTAGTACCATTTAGTACATTTTGTGTTTCCAAAGGTACGAATCATCCGTACTAGCCAATTTTAATTGCGAATTTCAGGATTCCAGCCTCAATCAAGTTGTACCAAATATAGTACCATTTAGTACATATAAGTACTAAGCCTCCATATCTCAATTCTAACATTATTCCAAATTTTAGGTTTCCAGCTCTCTCCATCCACACAAATCCAAATTGTACAAAATCTATTGCTCAATAAGCTGCATCCGTTCACCCAAAATACATATTGTACTTTTTTTTACCTATACAACACTACTTCCCAACCTGTATTCCATTAAATTTCAAGATTCCATCTATAAGGGTGAGATAAAAAAACTGCAACAAAGTCCAACGCCATCATTCTTACATTTTTTTTAATTTTATTGAATGAAACCAGAAAATGACCGAAATAGCATCAAATTTTAGAATAAGTTTAGTTTTGTTCGAATTGGCGGAAACCGTCACACCCGGCCCGAATATTGCTCTGCGGTATTTTAGCCCATTCCCGACGAAGCGCTTGCTTGAGTTGATCGACACTTTGGTATATTTTAGTGCCAACCTTGCTTTCCAAAACACTCCTGACACAATAGTCCAACGGATTGGTATCCGTTTTTTGTCCATTGTGCGCTGGAAATGAAGCGAGGAACCTCATTTCGTAACCATCCAAAATGTTTGCGTGCCCAAGGTTTTAATACACTATCCAGAATATTTTCGCGATAATATTCGGAATTAATTCTGACGCAACGGTCGATTAATACGATCGGAGAACGACCATCGGCTGTTATGGCGGCCCACACCATCACCATGGCCGGTGCTTGGGTCCTGGTGGCCAACCGAAGGTGCACATTTTCAGCTGACGTCTTTGGCAAGAAAAAAACACGATCATTTTGTTTGTTTACAAACTGCTGGACAACGAATGTTTTCTCACCGGAGAAAACCAAATTCGGCAGTTCACCACTTTCGTCCAAGCGAAGCAACTTTTTAGCTCTTGTGAGTTTATTTTCTTTCTATTGCGATGTAAGTTCTGGCACTTTTTGGATTTTCAAGGGCTTTACCCCGAGCTCATTTTTCAATATTTGCCGAATGGAATATTGTTCAACTCAGGAGCCACTGCGATGAGGTTTTCGATCAAGTCGCTTCTATACTTTTCGAACAATTTCTGCTGATGTTGCTGTTTACTTCCGTTCACTTCATTGACGTTGGGTATGATGGTACGAGACTCAAAAGATTTATTCACATTTAAATGCTGGAGTGCTCTAACGATAGCCACTTGTGGTTTTCCTGCCAAATATAAAGAACATAACTTTTTTTCTGGAAAATTCTCACAAAATGCTTTTGTACGCTTGTAAACAATATAATGAGCTGTCACTGGAATAATTTTAAAAGCTGTCGGACGAGTGACTTAGAATTAACAGCAGTCTGAAGTTAGTTGCAGTTTTTTCATCTCACCCTGTAACTCCCAATATATATACAATTATAACTAAATTTAGTAATGTTTAATACTTTTCGTACATTTAAAGTACGAATTACCACAAAACAGTTGGTACATCTTTCTAACTTTCCATCAGGGACCCACATTCCAAAATTTCAGAATTCTTTTTGTCATTCGGACGAACATTGGAACTGCGGGGTTTTACTATGGGAGCTATATTTAAATCTGAACCGATTTTCGCCAATTTCATACGAACGGACAGACATACATGCATAAATCGACTCAGAAGGTGATTTTATGCATATTATTTTCACCACACTGTGGTACAGGGTATTATGTCTTTGTGCATATGTTTGTAAGATGCAAAATGAAACGTAGATAGAATCACTTTCTGAGTCGATTTATGCATGTCCTTCCATCCGTCTGTTAAATTATAAACAAAATACAGGTCGCCTTTATTATCCGATTGGGCTCACAGTTCATTTATTGGGGCCAGGGACAAACCCTTTTGAATTTGAAGAAAATCGGTTCAGATTAAGATATAGCTTCCATATATATTTTCGTCCGATTTTATGTAAATGGTGCACCAAAGTCCCTATATATATTTCGATGTGCACGAAAGTTGGCATATCGTACTGAAATGTTCCGATTTAGATATAACTCTCATATATATATATATATATATATATAAGTCCGATTTTATGTAAATGGTGCACCAAAGTCCCTATTTATCTTTCGATTTGCGCTATATTTTGCATATCGTATTGAATTGAGTCTATATTAAACTGTGTCAAGTTTCGAGAAAATTGGGTCGGGTAAATGGTGCACCGAAGTTCCTATATATCTTTCGATATGTAGGCTTTGTGAATATCGGTTCAGATTTAGATATAGCTCCCATATATATTTTCGTCCGATTAAAAACGGGACAGATTTAGATATAACTCCCATATATATTATTCTTCGATTTTATCTAAATTGTGCACTAAAGACCCAACGTTTGTACGATTAGCATACAATTTTGTAGATTGTACTGATGTTAATATAAATTAATCGCTGGAAGTTTCGTTCGTATATATTTTTTTTACACAACGTATCAAATTGATACTAGAATGACGTTATTGCGTTTTATTAAAAATGATGCAGATGCAGACACAGCTTCCATATATATTTCAAACGGTTGTCTAATTGTGATTTTTGAGGAGTGAGGCATACTAATAGCGTGTCCCATTGTACGCAAACGACTCTAAACTTGCCAAATGAAATGAAATGCATAACTATTACACATTCAAGTTCGTTCCATTTCAATCAATTCAATATATATTTTTGTTTTTCTTACTTTCCATACGTTAATGTAGCCTTCTAATATATGATTTTTTTCTCTCTATTTCAGTTTATATAAAATCGGATCACCTAAAAATAAGATGAAAATGGGTAAGTGATGTTTAAAAATATTCTCATATCTCCGTGGAGGTCTCGTTCTCCACGTACATTTCTCGTAAATGCAATTTCATCAAGTCAGTGATAACTTTGACACAAAACTGGCATTATTCTCTATTTCCGATACTCATATTTCGCTGGTATAAAATGAAGAGGCGTCGAAATTAAGTCAAATTTTGAAACAAAGAAACCTATCAAACCTTTACATTCAAATGTTCCTATTTTCGCAGTTAGATGCATCGGTATTGAAATGGAGATCATTTTCTTACAAACATCTGCATAACGACTTAATACACAGTGTCAATATATGGTGAAAGGTATAAAAAATAGCACGACTCTTTGCTAATCAGTGCGAAAATATTTCAAAGTCTTATTCTTTATTGAATGCAAATATTTACATTTTTTATTTTAAAACTTCTCAAATTGTTCTATTCTCTTTTAATCGAAATTAGTTTCTCCTCGTTTCTCCATTCACCAATTTTTCAAACTTTTTTCTTCAGAATTGTTTTTGTTTAACCGCAAAGTAGTTTACCACATGTCGTTCACATTAATTAAATTTATTCAAAACAGTAAAAATCGAATATGCCGTTTTCATAATCTGTAATTGAATAAGAAAAGTTCATTAAAATTTTCTCCATATTGATGAAATATCCCCACATTTTTGCGTTTCACTTACCGATACAAATGTTGGCAACATGACGGGTATAAAATTACCAGCCTTTAGGCAATTTGTCATTTGTGCGCGATGCAGCACCAACAGTAAAGCTTTTTTAAATTTTCCATCACGATCCATCCAATTTGTTGCGTAAATCGAATCGATTAGAAATTCATTAGCCTGGCAATATAAATCACCGAAATAACACAAAACTAGAATTTCAATTGTGACCGCGCAAAAGAAAACCGAACTATTTAATAGACGTGAAAAATCATCACCCACATAGAGAATGTAAACACCAATGATGCACTGAGCTAGGCCGGTGGCAATAAATTGTGCCAGACAGGTTGTAGAGAGGCACTCCTGGATGGTCAGATATAGGCTGTGAAGTAAAGGAAGGGTGATAAAAATAACTATAGAGAAATAAATATAATGGGATTGAAATTGAAATCATTATACCCTCCACCATAATGGAGGGCACACTGTGGTACAGGGTATTATGTCTTTGTACAAATGTTTGTAACAGGCAAAAAGAAACGAGATAGACACATAGTTCTTTGTGAGAATATGCATAGAATCACTTTCTGAGTCGATTTATGTCGATTCGAGATCTGTCCGCCTGTTCGTCTGTCCATGTTAAATTGTAAACAAAGACAGATCGTATTTATGATCTGAATTGTATAAATTTTGGCACAGCTCATTTATTTGGCCAAGGACTATTGAGATTTGGAAAAATCGGTTCAGATTTAGATATAGCTCCCATATATAGTTTCGTCCGATTTCATGTTAATGGTGCACCAAAGTCCCTATATATTATTTGATTTGCTCGAAATTTGGCAAAATGCACTGAACTGGGTCTAGAATGATGTGTATGAAGTTTCCTGAAAATCGGTTCAGATTTAGATATAGCTTCCATATATATTTTCGTCCGATTTAATATAAATGGTGTACCAAGGTCCCTACATATCTTTTGATTTGCACCAAATTTGGCACAACGTTCTGAATTAAGTCTAGAATGATGTGTGTTAAGTTTCGTGAAAATCGGTTCGATTTCGATATAGCTCCCATATATATTTTCGTCCGATTTAATGTAAATGGTGCCTAAAGTCCTCATATATCTTTCGATTTGTCCGAAATTTGGCAAAGCGCACTGAACTGAGTCTAGAATGATGTGTGCTAAGATTTGTGAAAGTCGGTTCAGATTTAGATATAGCTCCCATATATATTTTCGTCCGATTTAATGTAAATGGTGCACCAAAGTCCGTTTATATAATTTGATTTGCACGAAATTTGGCAAAGCGCACTGAACTGGGTCTAGAATGATGTGTGCTAAGATTTGTGAAAGTCGGTTCAGATTTAGATATAACTCTCATATATATTTTCGTCCGATTTAATGTAAATGGTGCCTAAAGTCCTCATATATCTTTGGTTTTGTCCGAAATTTGGCATTGCGTACTGTATTAAGTCTAGTTTTATATTATGATACATATGTAGAATATACAAAAATTGGTGAAGGATGTCATATAGTGGCCCCAGTCCGACTTTACTTGCTGGTTCTGTATTGATTTAGTCATGTCCGCCATTCTGTTGAAATTACGATATAGCATGAACGATTTTTGGACTTTTTAAATGTTTTTTTATTTACTTACTCATGAACATTTTCATGGTCCTTAACACAATTTGACAACTCCCGATAATATTCCTCTTGCGAAATTGGTTCCAATGGAGTTTCTCCTTCCAAAATTCCCAAAGATTGAATACGCAAAGCCAATGCCCTTATATGGGCAATCAATATAACAATATAGGCCTGTGGATATGTATCATTACCAAGATTTTGTCCCAATTGTGCCGATACAGCATAAATTTGAAAGAGGAGAGCAAACAAAAAATTCCCTCGTGATGCCTTCCAATCCCAGGGTAACCATGATGGATACATGAGGACTCGTTCACTGGAGAAATACACAACCAATTGACTGGTAATTACGGCACATATATATAAACGCAAAAATATCATAAAGCATTTGTGGGCCATGGTAATTCCATTTTCCAACTCTTGTCGCTGTTCCGCTGTCCTTGCCCTGACATCTAAGTGTTCCAAAAGGAAACGAACATCTAACAATTTCTTCCTTATCAGCACCACATTTATAAATTTAATACTGGAAAATACAACTGTCACTGTTACATATAGATTTTGAAATATTTCCGTTAGATTTTGAGAGAGCAGTAAATCCAATACAAGGCTCAGTGGGAATAATAATGTCGTCAAATTGAAAATAATGGCATAAGCAAGATATGGCTTTAACCATTTGGAGTCAGGTGTAGGTGGCTGCAAGCCACACAATTTCCACAACATCCAATGATATTTGAATGCCTGCCAAGTGTTAATATCGTTGACGAATAATTTTGACATTTCGGAGTTTATTTTTCCTCTCGTATACTGTCATCCGGTTTCCTTGGTATTAATTTCCCTCTTATGCTGGTTTGAAGGTGGTGTATAAACTAAATTTTCTTTTACAAATATTGCAAATTTTCCATAAGTCCAACTAAGAAAACTAAGCAGTTTTGCGGTTTTATGTGACACTTGGGCTTCTGTTATACCACAACAACCATAAACGAAGTCAAGCGTTAATGAATCGTTTATGACTTCTAACCACAATGTCTTTTAACCAATCAATTCGCTTTAAATTTCCTGCAGAGTTTCAGCTCAATGGGACATTGAGAAGGTTCATTGTTTTTAATAACTATTACATAATAAACAATAAATATTTATAAGTAGAATGTGTATTATACATATATAATTAATAAATTGGTTAACCCTTGAAAAAAATATTCTCCAGCTAATCTCTGAACAAAAATGTATAAATTCCACGCTTCAGCTAACACCAGAAACATTTTTTTATAAATTCCACGCTTCAGCTAATTTATAAAAAAAATTTATAAATTCCACGCTTCGTTAAAGCATTGAAAAAGAAAATTTTTATAAACGTATAACGCTTCGTATAACACCTGAAAAAGTATTCTTTAAAAAATCCACGCCTCCGATAACCATTGAAAAACCAGTAAGGAAAGTAGTAAAGTCGGACTGGACCGACTATATGATACCCTTCACCACTTTGGGTATATTCTACATATGTATCCTAACAGACGCCGCCGTTTCGAAAGAACATTGACATGAAATTGAACGAACTTAAATATGCGATCATTATCTATAAAAAATCTATAAACTACTAAAATCTATCCCAACACATGCCATTCTGCAACCTATTCTAAATGTTGTAAATAGATTTAATGCAAACCTTACACACGCTATTTGGTATGTTTGACTGTTTAAAATCAGGCACCCATTGATTATTTAGTGTACAATCAACATGAATGGGTCGAAATTATATATGGAAGCTGTGCTATATCTAAATCTGAACCGATTACAAGGAAACTTGCCAGATATTAATTTATACTAATTTTAGTACGTTGGGTCAATGGGCCTAGCTATGGGTCTTTAGTGCAATATTTACTTAAAATCAGACAAAAGTATATATAGGAGATCTATGTAAATCTGAACCGATTTCAAAAAAAACCAGTGAGCGGAACAGTATAGTCGGACGGGGCCGACCATATGATACCCTACACAACTACCACGAAAAGCAAACTTTCGGCGGTTCTATATTCCGATCCTGGGCAATATTTCGTGATATTTGCATCCTTTTTACCGATTATAGATCAACAACTCCACTTTCTAAGTCTTGCATATTTTCCAAAATGTTTTTTCATGGAGTGAATTTTTACGCCATAAAATAAAATATTGGTCACTTTATGTTTTGGTTGATTTGACCCTTGAATTGACCGATCATCATCTAAACAGTCGCTTTAAGTATTTGGTCAGATCCCCTTCACCTTGTAAAATATGTGATGTTCTGTATATAATAATTGCCACTAGAGCGACTAGAAATTCTGACAAAATTAAAGTCTTCGGTTCGTTGCACCCCCTGAATGAAATCTCAACTTCACCGAAAACTATAGGCGTCGTCCTTGACCATAATCGGAAATTCATGTACAATTTCAAAGCGATCAGCACGACATTTCCGTCCTCTAATGGAGTAATAATAATACTATGCACATAGTCACCTTTACCTAATTAGGTATAACTCCCACATCAGAGTACATACAGTCATATAATTGGTATCAATTTGAAGGTCAACAACTCCTCTTGGATATACTATCAACTTCTCGGGTATATGTCCTTCAGGAGCAAGTATATACACCCCAGAATAAAAATTTTGTGATTTTTCACACAAAAGTCAGGGTCCAATATTGACCGATCTTTATCAAAAAAGGCATGCTTATTCTTAAGCCCGATCCCCTTCTCCATGTAAAATTTCATGATGTTCGGACCATAACTGCGGCCTCTGGAGCGACCAGACAAACCGAAAAAAATTTACTATTTGGTCAATTACCAAAAACAATAGGGGTCTTCATTGGACCGAACCCAACCTACATGGAAAATTTCGTGAAGATTGGTCCATAACTGTGGCCTGTATCGTGTTTACAAATTATAATGGACAGACGGACGGACGGACGGACACACATGTCTAGGTCGACTCAGCTAGTCGAGATATGACGATCGATATACTTAAAGGTGGGTCTAGGACCAATATTTCGCGGCGTTACAAACTTTTGGGTCTGCACAAAGCTATAATACCCTGACAACATAGTTGTGTAGGGTATAATTAAGTTTTCGGTCCACTTCATTCCAAAATTATTATCTGATCATCACCAAATATTATATGCGTTGTCCTTGACCATAATTGGAACCTAATGGAGCATTTCAAAGCGATCAGCGCTATAGTTCCGCTCTCTAGAGTGATAATGGGTTACCAAATAATAAAGGAATACGGAGATACCTGTAAATATTTAGGTGTAACTCCCACATCCGAACACATACAACAATATAATTGGTATTAATTTAAAGGTCAACCACTCCTCTTGGATATAATATCAACTTCTCGGGTCTATGTCCTTCAGGGGTAAATATATACGCTATAGAATACAAATTTTGCCATTTTTCACACAAAAGTCAGGGTCCATTTGACCCGCTAAATATTGACCGATCTTTATCAAAACAGGCATGCTTATTCTTTGACCCGATCCCCTTCTCCATGCAAAATTTCACGATGTTCGGGCCATTATTGCGGCCTCCGGAGCGACCAGAAAAACCGAGAAAAAATTAGTATTTGGTCCATTTCATCTCCTAAATATTAACCGATCTTTCTCAAAAACAATAGGGGTCTTTATTGGCCAAAACCCATCCTACATGCAAAATTTCGTGAAGATTGGTCCATAACTGTGGCCTGTATCGTGTTTACAATTTATAATGGACAGACGGACGGACGGACACACATGTCTATATCGACTCAGTTAGTCGAGATATGACGATCGGTATACTTAAAGGTGGGTCTAGGACGGCGTTACAAACTTTTGGGGCTGCACAAAGCTATAATACCCTGACAACATAGTTGTGTAGGGTATAAAAACTTGACACACGAAAGGTTATAGTAACTTCAGTACATTCAACAAAGTTGTGTACCGGTCGCCCAATCTTTGGGTCTTTTATGCCCAATTTACAATAAATCGGACGAAAGTATATATGGGAGCTATATCTACATTTAAACCGACTTTAACGAAACTTAGCACACACCATTCTGTATCTAATTCAGTTCCCTATACCTAGAATGATATATAGGGACTTTGGAGCCCCATTTACCTAAAATCGGGCGAAACTATAAATGGGAGCTATATCTAAATCTGAACCGATTTTCACGAAACTTAGCACACGTCATACTAGACTTAATTCAGTACGCTGTAACAAAATTCGTGCAAATCGAATTATTTTCAGGGACTTTTGTGCACAATTTACCTAAAATCGGGCGAAACTATATATAGGAGCTATATCTAAATCTGAACCGATTTTCGCGAAACTTAGCACACATCATTCTGGACCTAATTGAGTGCCAAATTTCATGCAAATAGAAACATATATAGGGACTCCGGTGCTCAATTTACATAAAATCGGACGGATATATGCGAACCATATCTAAATCTCACCCGATTTTTTCAAAACTTTACCCACGTTATTCTAGACTCAATTCAATACACTATGCTAAATTTCGTCCAAATCGAAAGGTATATAGGTGTTTTGGTGCTCAATTTACATAAAATCGGACAAAACTATATATGGGAGCTATATCTAAATCTGAACCGATTTTCAGGAAACTTAAAACACATCATTCTGGACCTAATTCAGTACCCTGCGCCAAATTCCGTGCAAATCGAATGATATATGGGGACATTGGTGTCCCCCTTACCTTAAATCAGACGAAACTATATTAGGGAGTTATATCTAAATCTGAACCGATTTTCAATAGGGTTCGTCCCAGGGACAAGTAAATGACTTGTGACAAATTTCATCCAAATCGGATGTACTTTGTTTACAATTTAACATCTATAGACGGACGGACATGCATAAATCGACTCAGAAAGTAATTCTATGCATAACCATGTGTCTATCTCGTTTCCTTTTGCTTGTTACAAACATATGCACAAATACATAATACCTTGTACCACAGTGTGGTGAAGGTATAAATATTCTTCAAAAAATTCCCTCCTGTATTGGTCCTTAAAAAATATTCTTCAAAAAATCCACGCCTACGATAACCCATAAACAAAAAATAATTAAAAAAATCCACATCCCCGATAACTCTTAAAAAATATTCTTTAAAATTCCACACCTCCGATATGTAGAAAAAATATTTGTTAAA
This sequence comes from Musca vetustissima, assembly GCF_032173495.1. Classification (NCBI taxonomy): domain Eukaryota; kingdom Metazoa; phylum Arthropoda; class Insecta; order Diptera; family Muscidae; genus Musca; species Musca vetustissima. The sequence goes on along the minus strand of NW_026885696.1, from coordinate 15,656 downwards.
AAATCCACGCCTGTGTTAGTCCAATTCACTTCTCACATTACCAATTTACCTTTAATTTTCATTAATTTAATGACACGTTTCTCCTATTGCATTTGTATTTTATTACATCAATTTATACACTAATTGTAACTAAATACATATTATATATTTATATGTATATATGTGAGGGTACAACAATATCTGTAACAAATATGCAATTTATTGTAGCATCCCTCCAGCCAGCCAGTCAGCTCGCTTGCCATCCCATATGCCATCACATCCCGTATCGATTGTTATGGTCATTTAATTAACTTCATTTAATACAGTAAAAGCTGAATAAGCAGTTTTCATAATCTGTAATTGAATAAACAAGTAGCAAATTAATATTATTAATTGAGAATAAATATGAAAGTGTGTGTGACCGGACGAAACTGGACCGCACCGACGAACCAAACAATGTCCAATGTTACACTTCTGGCGACAAAGTGTTTACATAATCCAATAAAATATCTATTAATTATTCTTATGCAAATAATACAATTTGCCATGAATATTATAATGTAATGACCACCACTGGAGAAGAATTCCGAGAGTTGATACTGGATTTAATTACATTCATTTACACACATACAAACACACTACATTTGGAATGGAATTGCTGTAGATTCACATACCTTAACAAATGTTGGCAATCGTACTGGTATCAAATTGCCAGCCCTTATACAATCCGTTTGTTGGGAACGTTGCAACAACAACAGCAAAGCCTTTTTAAATCTCTCATCCCGTTCGATCCAATTGCATTCGTAAATGGCATCGATAAGAAAATCATTGGCCCGACAATACAAATCTCCAAAATAGCATAAAATTAATATTTCAATGGTAATGGCACCGAAGAACATAAAGCTGTTCAGTAGTCGTGAGAAATCCGACCCAACATAGATAACATACACACCGATGGTGCACTGGGCCAAACCGGTGGCCACAAATTGTGCTAGACATGTTTTCGAAATACACTCTTGGATGGTGAGAAAGAGTCTGAAAATAGGAGGAATATATGTACAATTTTTGAGAATGATCCCTGAAAACGCTTTTTTAAAATGATCCCTAAAATCTACAAATTTCATCCTTTGAGCCTTGAAAAAATATTCTTTATAAAAGAATCCAAGCCTCCTTTGAGCCTTGAAAAAATATTTTTTCAAAAAAATTAAAATATCCTTTTTAAAAAATATTCTTTTGAAAAAATATTCTAATTCAAAAATCCACACCTCCTTTGAGCCTTGAAAAATATTCTTAAAAAAAAACACGTCTCCTCTGAGCCTTGAAAAAATATTCTTTAAAAAATCCACGTCTCCTTTGAGCCTTGAAAAAATATTCTTTAAAAAAATCCACGCCAACTTTGAGCCTTGAAAAATATTCTTTAAAAAAACCACGTCTACTCTGAGCCTTGAAAAGCCTTGAAAAATATTCTTTAAAAAAATCGACGCCAACTTTGAGTCTTGAAAAATATTCTTTAAAAAAATCGACGCCAACTTTGAGTCTTGAAAAATATTCTTAAAAAAAAACACGTCACCTCTGAGCCTTGAAAAAATATTCTTAAAAAAAAATCCACGTTTCTTTTGAGCCTTGAAAAAATATTCTTTAAAAAAATCCACGCCAACTTTGAGCCTTGAAAAAATATTCTTTAAAAAAAATCCACGTTTCTTTTGAGCCTTGAAAAAATATTCTTTAAAAAAATCCACGCCAACTTTGAGCCTTGAAAAAATATTCTTTAAAAAAAATCCACGTCTCTTTTGAGCCTTGAAACAATATTCTTTAAAAAAATCCACGCCAACTTTGAGCCTTGAAAAAATATTCTTTAAAAAAATCCACGCCAACTTTGAGCCTTGAAAAAAAAATTTAAAAAAATTCACGCCTCCTTTGAGCATTGAAAAAATATTCTTAAAAAAATCCACGCCTCCGTTAAGACTTGAAAAATAATCTTTAAAAAATCCACGCCTCCGTTAAGACTTGAAAAATAATCTTTAAAAAATCCACGCCTCCGTTAAGACTTGAAAAATAATCTTTAAAAAATCCACGCCTCCGTTAAGACTTGAAAAATAATCTTTAAAAAATCCACGCCTCCGTTAAGACTTGAAAAATAATCTTTAAAAAATCCACGCCTCCGTTAAGACTTGAAAAATAATCTTTAAAAAATCCACGCCTCCGTTAAGACTTGAAAAATAATCTTTAAAAAATCCACGCCTCCGTTAAGCCTTGAAAAATAATCTTTAAAAAATCCACGCCTCCGTTAAGACTTGAAAAATAATCTTTAAAAAATCCACGCCTCCGTTAAGACTTGAAAAATAATCTTTAAAAAATCCACGCCTCCGTTAAGACTTGAAAAATAATCTTTAAAAAATCCACGCCTCCGTTAAGACTTGAAAAATAATCTTTAAAAAATCCACGCCTCCGTTAAGACTTGAAAAATAATCTTTAAAAAATCCACGCCTCCGTTAAGACTTGAAAAATAATCTTTAAAAAATCCACGCCTCCGTTAAGACTTGAAAAATAATCTTTAAAAAATCCACGCCTCCGTTAAGACTTGAAAAATAATCTTTAAAAAATCCACGCCTCCGTTAAGACTTGAAAAATAATCTTTAAAAAATCCACGCCTCCGTTAAGACTTGAAAAATAATCTTTAAAAAATCCACGCCTCCGTTAAGACTTGAAAAATAATCTTTAAAAAATCCACGCCTCCGTTAAGACTTGAAAAATAATCTTTAAAAAATCCACGCCTCCGTTAAGACTTGAAAAATAATCTTTAAAAAATCCACGCCTCCGTTAAGACTTGAAAAATAATCTTTAAAAAATCCACGCCTCCGTTAAGACTTGAAAAATAATCTTTAAAAAATCCACGCCTCCGTTAAGACTTGAAAAATAATCTTTAAAAAACCCACGCCTCCGTTAATACTTGAAAAATAATCTTTAAAAAATCCACGCCTCCGTTAAGACTTGAAAAATAATCTTTAAAAAATCCACGCCTCCGTTAAGAAGACTTGAAAAATAATCTTTAAAAAATCCACGCCTCCGTTAAGACTTGAAAAATAATCTTTAAAAAATCCACGCCTCCGTTAAGACTTGAAAAATAATCTTTAAAAAATCCACGCCTCCGTTAAGACTTGAAAAATAATCTTTAAAAAATCCACGCCTCCGTTAAGACTTGAAAAATAATCTTTAAAAAATCCACGCCTCCGTTAAGACTTGAAAAATAATCTTTAAAAAATCCACGCCTCCGTTAAGACTTGAAAAATAATCTTTAAAAAATCCACGCCTCCGTTAAGACTTGAAAAATAATCTTTAAAAAATCCACGCCTCCGTTAAGACTTGAAAAATAATCTTTAAAAAATCCACGCCTCCGTTAAGACTTGAAAAATAATCTTTAAAAAATCCACGCCTCCGTTAAGACTTGAAAAATAATCTTTAAAAAATCCACGCCTCCGTTAAGACTTGAAAAATAATCTTTAAAAAATCCACGCCTCCGTTAAGACTTGAAAAATAATCTTTAAAAAATCCACGCCTCCGTTAAGACTTGAAAAATAATCTTTAAAAAATCCACGCCTCCGTTAAGACTTGAAAAATAATCTTTAAAAAATCCACGCCTCTGTTAAGACTTGAAAAATAATCTTTAAAAAATCCACGCCTCCGTTAAGACTTGAAAAATAATCTTTAAAAAATCCGTTAAGACTTGAAAAATAATCTTTAAAAAATCCACGCCTCCGTTAAGACTTGAAAAATAATCTTTAAAAAATCCACGCCTCCGTTAAGACTTGAAAAAATCTTTAAAAAAACCACGCCTCCTTTCAGACATGAAAAAATATTCTTCAAAAAAATCCATGCCTCCGTTAAGACTTGAAAAATAATCTTAAAAAAATCCACGCCTCCGTTAAGACTTGAAAAATAATCTTTAAAAAATCCACGCCCCCGTTAAAACTTGAAAAATAATCTTTAAAAAATCCACGCCTCCTTTAAGACATGACAAAATATTCTTTTCCGTTAAGCCTTGAAAAAATATTTTTTTTAAAAAATCCACGGTTCGGTTAACCCTTACCCTCTCATTACTTACTCATGAACAATTTGATGATCTCGAACACAATTAACCAACTCCTGATACAATTCATCATTGGATAGCTGTCTCGATTTTGATGCTGCTGCTGCCGTTGACTCGCCCAATGATTTGATGCGTAACGCCAATGCACGAATGTGAGCAATCAACACGACTATGTAGGCCTGCGGATATGTATCACTGCCCAGATTTTCCACAGTACATACGGACACCGCATATACCTGATAGCAATGGGCAAACAGGAAATTCCTTTTCGATGCCTTCCAATCCCATGGAAACCATGATGGATACATTAGTACCCGTTCCTTGGATAGATAGACCACCAATTGGCTGGTGATGACAGCACACGTATAGAATCGTAAGAAGGCCATAAACCATTTGCGAGTCGTATCAATGCCACGTTGTAACTCTTGCCGTTGTTGCGGCGAATTGGCCCTGACATCTAATCGCTCCAATATCCATCGCACCTCCAACAGTTTGTGGCGCACCGTAAAAACGTTGACGAACTTAAGGCCACAAATCACGGCGGTTATTGTCACGTAGAGATTTTCGCATAGCTCCGTAAGATTCTGGGAAAATATTAAATCGACAATCAGAGTGAGGGGAAACAGAAGGGCGGTGGTCACATTTAGAATAATGCCATACACCAGGTATGGCTTTAACCAGCGGCTGTCACGTTTTGGCGGTAGAATGCCACAGAATTTCCACAAAATCCAATGATTGCGAAATGCTTGCCATGTGTGAATTTTATGATTAGAGGTTGACGAGTGCGACGATGTCTGCATTTCCCTTCTATCCACCAATGGATTGATATGTAGCAGCTAAACAAGAACACCAACAACAACAAATTGACGCATAAAATTCTCACTCTTAAGCCAATTTTGTTGTTTTTGTTTCTATCCGTTAACAAATAGTGTTGCAATGTGTTGTTTCCTGTTTCCGTTTCCGCTACACTTTATATTATAGCGAACGCTTGGCTGGTTCGTTGGTCGATGGTTCGGTCGTAAACCGAATTTTTCAATAAAAACACGGTCAAACGATCAACTTGAATTCCTTGATGCTTTTAACGATGGCTACAATGATGCTTTCTAGTTTTATATAGAAGGACGCTTGTTTTAACGCCAAACACACACACACACACATCACTAACACCGCTACCACCACACATAAATTGTCCAAAGTGCTAAGCAGAGTGCTGGCTGCACGCAATCGGAAGAAAAACTTATAAATGTTGATTTTTCACATGCGAACAGTGTTCTGAAATAGGCATTCTTATTAAAAGGCTGCCTGAGTTTTCAAGGATTTTTTATAAAAAGGCGTGGATTTAAAAAAAATATATTGTGGCGTAGGGGATGATAGATACCAAGCAACGGCTCTGATTGGCTTTAACATGGCGAAGCCCAGGCTTATCTTGGTCCCTCTTTCATCTCAATTGTAGACACTGACCTCCCCGCGATGTCACCTAGGGTACCTATTTTCATCATCCGTTGAAATAGTGAGCTGATATGTACCCATATGAACTACACACTCGGAAACCCCCTCCTACGACGACCCCCGCAAAGGACCACGATCTGCGAATCTGCACTTGGAATGTGCTACTAAAGAAGTACAAAGCCGATATTATTGCCTTCAGGAAATGCGATGAAAAGGGGCAGGCGTAAGTAAATCAGACGATTACGCACTGTATTATAGCTGCCATGAAACGATACATGAATTTGGCTGCGGATTTATAGTTAACAGGAGAATAAAAGACCTCGTCTCCAGATTCACTCCAGTAGATGAGATGATATAATCCGCATCAGTCTTATTTGCGCCCATGCTCGACCGAAGACAAAGATGAGCAGACCAAAGACATATTTAACGAACACATAGAAACAGCATATGATTGCTGCCCTGGCCATCAGATTAAAATTCTACTAGGCGATTTTAATGCAAAAATCGGAAGGGAAAATATCTTTGGCCCCACCGTCGGAAAATTCAGCCTTCATGGAATTGATCATGTTGTAATAGACGGAAGGCATTCATTCAACTTACCCACCTGCTTGACGAAAGCACTTCTAGTCCGGATAATAGTATAGAAGCACAATGGCAAAGAATTGTCCACTCCCTACAAACTGCAGCAAAAACAACACCTGGGTACCAAAAACCACCATCAAGAAACCCATGGTACGATCGTGAGTGTCGTAATGCTACTGATGTGAAAAACGCAGTGTATAGGGCAACCCTGCAGACAGTAGCAACACGTAATGCGATCGAGAATTATGGGGAGAAAAGGAGAGAGGAGAAAAGCATTTTGAAAAGCTTCTGGTATCAAATAGTGGCGGTGTAGAAGAACCAATAAGAGATGATGGTAAAGAGTGTATACAATCTAGCCAAGATGAGGTCAAAAAAGCAATTAATCGGCTCAAGAACAATAAAGCAGCAGGAGCAGACGGGTTACCAGCCGAACTATTCAAGACTGGTGGTCAGATGCTGGTCATGAGCATCCACCAGCTGATTAGTACAATTTGGCTAGAAGAATACATGCCCAATGATTGGAACCTCAGCATCCTGTGTCCCGTGCGTGGAGACAAGACGATATGTGCCAACTATAGAGGAATTAACCTTTTTCCCATCGCATATAAAGTGCTATCCAGTGTGATGTGTGAACGATTGATCAATGACATTATTATACCAATGCGGCTTCAGACCTGGCAAATACACCATTGACCAAATCCTGGAAAAGACCCATTAAATACACACCGACACATTTCACCTATTCGTCGACTATAAAGCCGCATTCGACAGCCCTATACGTTCAGAGGTGTTTAAAGCCATGTATACGTTCGGCATTCCTGCAAAATTAATACGGCTATGCAGGATAACTCTAAGTGGCAAAAGGTCAGCAGTTAAAGTCGGAAAGGACATATCGGAGCCCTTCAATACCGAACGAGGATTCAGACAAGGTGACAGGTTATACGAGACGCAAAGGTGAACAGAAAGATCTACAGCTCCGAAAGATCTGCGTCAACGGTGAATATCGGCGTCGAATCACGATCAAAGCAAAGCCCAAGTAGAAAACAACATCTTGGAACGTGGTTTTTTCAAATTGGAGGAGATGCGCACAAGACCGACGAGCTTAGAAATCATTTTTAAGATCGGCTTATGGAACAGGATTTATTAAAAAATATTCTTCAAGGATACCAAAAGGCGTTGTTTTATCTTCTATATATGTATATATAAAAATGAATTGCTGTTCGTTAGTCTCACTAAAACTCGAGAACGGCTGAACGGATTTTTCTGATCTTAGTCTTGAAATGTTCGTGGATCTTCAGGGAAGGTTTAAAAGGTGAGAAAAATTCGAAAACCGCGAAAAAATTTGCAAAAAAAAAAATATGAAAAAAATATTTTGAAAACAAATATTCATTTGTCAAATATTGAAAATTTTCAAAATATTTTATTTTATTCAATTGACATTGTAATGAAACTTTTTTTCTGAGAATGCAAAACAATAATAGAGAAGTATACGCGATCATTGTATGTACACGTCCTCCATGAAATTCACGTACATTTTGGGACAAATGCAAGGATGAAAATCTGAAGATTCAGAAAAGAGTTCCGATTCTAAGACACATGCCCTAGATTATTCTTCTTGAAAATAATAATAATAATAGGAACATAGGAACATGTTGTTATTGAAGTACCTAAAATGTACCATTATATGGTGGTTATATGCCTAATCGTTGGTCAATGTCTTTAATCGCATATGTGTATCACAGAGAAAATTAAGTTCATATTGAAAGAGAACAACTATAAAAAGCATTTGTTATAACAAAGAGTCTCATGATGTTACATCAATATATCAACTACCGATATATTTAATACCATGAAAAATCGGTGTTAAGGTCGAACTTTTGTACTTTCTAATATGTAGATTCTTTAAATCGGCCGGGACATTTTTATGGGGACTATGTTACACAGTACGTGTAGTAGATTGGAAAACGGGGGGTAAGAACTTCAACATACTGAAAATTAAACGAGAAATATGTATGGCGCCTTTTTATTACATTAAGCCAAATCCATGATCCATCCATTCCGTCAAATTCTTTACAAAACCGAAATTGGCGCGGGACCCGTATGTAGGAGCTATACAAAATTTGGTCCCGAATAGAAATGTTTCCGCAAATGTGTTTTACCCTTTCAATATCACGGAATGATATATGATATGAATGACATACGATACTACAATGGGTATGGATATATACTAATACCACATGAGAAAATACCGAACAATAAGAGTATATCATTATATGTATATCAATATATGGGGCTACCCGGACCAATTTGCACCAATGTTGATAATTTTTTGTAAATAGGTTTTCTTCATCCAAAATAAAACATTACAGCACTTCGGCTGAAACACTCCCTAAATGGGGATATCCCGCCGTTAAATGGGGATATCCGAATACTTGAGTCAATATGGAAAATTCTAATTAGGGAGAATTTCTGCCCAATAAGTATCCCTAATATTAGGTTTGGGAAAAAGAAATCCATTAGACCGGTGGAACGATCGAATTTTACAGGTATGTCGTAACATTGTCCAGGAGCTAAAAATTAAACCATTCACACAAAGCTGGATTCAAAAAGAAGCTCAATGTTTGGGTGCCTCACCAATTAACAGAAAAAATGGAATGGATCGAATTTCCATCTGCGAAGCCTTGACCAAACGGAATGAGATACTCTAATTTTTATAAACGGATGGTGACTGGAAATGAGAAATGGATCACGTACGATAACCCTATGCAAAAACGAGTGTGGTCAAAGAACGGTGAAGCACCTCAAACGGTGACCAAACCAGGACTAACGACCAGGAAGGTTCGGCTATGCATTTGGTGGGACTGGAAGGGGATTGTTTATTATGAGTTGCTTTCATATGGCCAAACGCTAAATTCTGATCTCTACTGCCAACAACTGTACCGTTTGAAGATAGCAATTGACCAGAATTGGCCAACAGGGGAGGTGTCGTGTTTCACCAGGACAACGCTTAGCCATCTTATGAGTAATACAAATGTATGTGCAAATATAAAATTTATATTTTAAATCGTGGAGGGAGCAACAAAACTCACTCATAAACATCAAATTCGGTTTTGTAATGTTACCCTATGTGTGCTCTGATAAATACCACGATGTTACAAAAATATATACAAATCACCTTATGATGGAGGGTATAAAAACAACCTAAAATGCCGAAAATTATACATCAACAATATTGTTAGGCAAGACAACGTTTGCCGGGCCCGCTAGTTAAAAATATTTTTCAAGGATTAATATAAGCGCGGACTTAAAAAAAGTATTTTTCAAGGATTAATATAGGCGCGGACTTAAAAAAATATTTCTCAAAGATTAAAATATGCGTGGATTTAAAAACAAATATTTTTTAAAGACCTGAATTTATTAAAAAATATTTATTCAAGGATAAACATTTTCCTAAAATCACTGTTCAATATATATCCCAACAAATACAATCAAGTGTGAAAATAAAATAGGTTTTTTTTGAGCTCACTCGCCCACACTCCTACGCCCCCACAACAATACAGTGTCGTCTGTGCCAGACATTGTCCGTTCTAACGAAATTACCCTCATAATTTGGTTTTATTTCGCAAAGCAATTTATACTGCCACCAAACAAAGTGAAAATGACCATCAGCTGCATTCCTTCACGCATTCCGAATAATTGGCAACAATTGAACTTTGCCAATTTTAGCTAACTTTAATAAAATGGCGAAGGGTGGGGAGAAGGGGGGTGCTGACAATTTTTTGAGTGATTCCCTGTATCTCCTTTTTGTGTAGTAGTCAAAAATGAATAAAAATAAATTTTTAATTTTTTACTGGTTCTGCTTTTTTTTGTTCTATGGTTGATTGACGAAAATCGAATTCGCAAACCAATAATTCACAGTTAAATGGTCATTTCATAAATTTTTGATTTAAATAGAATTTGGAATTTAGAGTGTGAATGTTGTCACCAATTATCCATAAAAACATTTATTTTTTTCTGGTCGATAGGTCAATCATAAATTCAAATGGGAATTTGAAATCATGCTATGTGTGTGAATTGTTAATAGTTTAATGGATCAATTGTTGAAATATTAAAATATTTATGAATAGTATTTGGGAATTGGAATTTGGAAATTAAATTGTAATTTGTTTGTTCAAGACATAAAAAAAATGTTGTGGATTTAAATAAATATTTATTGAAGGATGTTGGATTTAAAAAAAAAAATGATACCAATGGCCTAGATTTTTTAAATTATATATTTTCAAGGCTTATATGAGGCGTGGATTTTTTAAAGATTATTTTTTCAAGGCTTATATGAGGCGTGGATTTTTTAAAGATTATTTTTTCAAGGCTTATATGAGGCGTGGATTTTTTAAAGATTATTTTTTCAAGGCTTATATGAGGCGTGGATTTTTTAAAGATTATTTTTTCAAGGCTTATATGAGGCGTGGATTTTTTAAAGATTATTTTTTCAAGGCTTATATGAGGCGTGGATTTTTTAAAGATTATTTTTTCAAGGCTTATATGAGGCGTGGATTTTTTAAAGATTATTTTTTCAAGGCTTATATGACGCGTGGATTTTTTAAAGATTATTTTTTCAAGGCTTATATGACGCGTGGATTTTTTAAAGATTATTTTTTCAAGGCTTATATGAGGCGTGAATTTTTTAAAGATTATTTTTTCAAGGCTTATATGAGGCGTGAATTTTTTAAAGATTATTTTTTCAAGGCTTATATGAGGCGTGGATTTTTTAAAGATTATTTTTTCAAGGCTTATATGAGGCGTGGATTTTTTAAAGATTATTTTTTCAAGGCTTATATGAGGCGTGGATTTTTTAAAGATTATTTTTTCAAGGCTTATATGAGGCGTGGATTTTTTAAAGATTATTTTTTCAAGGCTTATATGAGGCGTGGATTTTTTAAAGATTATTTTTTCAAGGCTTATATGAGGCGTGGATTTTTTAAAGATTATTTTTTCAAGGCTTATATGAGGCGTGGATTTTTTAAAGATTATTTTTTCAAGGCTTATATGAGGCGTGGATTTTTTAAAGATTATTTTTTCAAGGCTTATATGAGGCGTGGATTTTTTAAAGATTATTTTTTCAAGGCTTATATGAGGCGTGGATTTTTTAAAGATTATTTTTTCAAGGCTTATATGAGGCGTGGATTTTTTAAAGATTATTTTTTCAAGGCTTATATGAGGCGTGGATTTTTTAAAGAATATTTTTTCAAGGCTTATATGAGGCGTGGATTTTTTAAAGATTATTTTTTCAAGGCTTATATGAGGCGTGGATTTTTTAAAGATTATTTTTTCAAGGCTTATATGAGGCGTGGATTTTTTAAAGATTATTTTTTCAAGGCTTATATGAGGCGTGGATTTTTTAAAGATTATTTTTTCAAGGCTTATATGAGGCGTGGATTTTTTAAAGATTATTTTTTCAAGGCTTATATGAGGCGTGGATTTTTTAAAGATTATTTTTTCAAGGCTTATATGAGGCGTGGATTTTTTAAAGATTATTTTTTCAAGGCTTATATGAGGCGTGGATTTTTTAAAGATTATTTTTTCAAGGCTTATATGAGGCGTGGATTTTTTAAAGATTATTTTTTCAAGGCTTATATGAGGCGTGGATTTTTTAAAGATTATTTTTTCAAGGCTTATATGAGGCGTGGATTTTTTAAAGATTATTTTTTCAAGGCTTATATGAGGCGTGGATTTTTTAAAGATTATTTTTTCAAGGCTTATATGAGGCGTGGATTTTTTAAAGATTATTTTTTCAAGGCTTATATGAGGCGTGGATTTTTTAAAGATTATTTTTTCAAGGCTTATATGAGGCGTGGATTTTTTAAAGATTATTTTTTCAAGGCTTATATGAGGCGTGGATTTTTTAAAGATTATTTTTTCAAGGCTTATATGAGGCGTGGATTTTTTAAAGATTATTTTTTCAAGGCTTATATGAGGCGTGGATTTTTTAAAGATTATTTTTTCAAGGCTTATATGAGGCGTGGATTTTTTAAAGATTATTTTTTCAAGGCTTATATGAGGCGTGGATTTTTTAAAGATTATTTTTTCAAGGCTTATATGAGGCGTGGATTTTTTAAAGAATATTTTTTCAAGGCTTATATGAGGCGTGGATTTTTTAAAGATTATTTTTTCAAGGCTTATATGAGGCGTGGATTTTTTAAAGATTATTTTTTCAAGGCTTATATGAGGCGTGGATTTTTTAAAGATTATTTTTTCAAGGCTTATATGAGGCGTGGATTTTTTAAAGATTATTTTTTCAAGGCTTATATGAGGCGTGGATTTTTTAAAGATTATTTTTTCAAGGCTTATATGAGGCGTGGATTTTTTAAAGATTATTTTTTCAAGGCTTATATGAGGCGTGGATTTTTTAAAGATTATTTTTTCAAGGCTTATATGAGGCGTGGATTTTTTAAAGATTATTTTTTCAAGGCTTATATGAGGCGTGGATTTTTTAAAGATTATTTTTTCAAGGCTTATATGAGGCGTGGATTTTTTAAAGATTATTTTTTCAAGGCTTATATGAGGCGTGGATTTTTTAAAGATTATTTTTTCAAGGCTTATATGAGGCGTGGATTTTTTAAAGATTATTTTTTCAAGGCTTATATGAGGCGTGGATTTTTTAAAGATTATTTTTTCAAGGCTTATATGAGGCGTGGATTTTTTAAAGATTATTTTTTCAAGGCTTATATGAGGCGTGGATTTTTTAAAGATTATTTTTTCAAGGCTTATATGAGGCGTGGATTTTTTAAAGATTATTTTTTCAAGGCTTATATGAGGCGTGGATTTTTTAAAGATTATTTTTTCAAGGCTTATATGAGGCGTGGATTTTTTAAAGATTATTTTTTCAAGGCTTATATGAGGCGTGGATTTTTTAAAGATTATTTTTTCAAGGCTTATATGAGGCGTGGATTTTTTAAAGAATATTTTTTCAAGGCTTATATGAGGCGTGGATTTTTTAAAGATTATTTTTTCAAGGCTTATATGAGGCGTGGATTTTTTAAAGATTATTTTTTCAAGGCTTATATGAGGCGTGGATTTTTTAAAGATTATTTTTTCAAGGCTTATATGAGGCGTGGATTTTTTTATTTTTCAAGGCTTATATGAGGCGTGGATTTTTTAAAGATTATTTTTTCAAGGCTTATATGAGGCGTGGATTTTTTAAAGATTATTTTTTCAAGGCTTATATGAGGCGTGGATTTTTTAAAGATTATTTTTTCAAGGCTTATATGAGGCGTGGATTTTTTAAAGATTATTTTTTCAAGGCTTATATGAGGCGTGGATTTTTTAAAGATTATTTTTTCAAGGCTTATATGAGGCGTGGATTTTTTAAAGATTATTTTTTCAAGGCTTATATGAGGCGTGGATTTTTTAAAGATTATTTTTTCAAGGCTTATATGAGGCGTGGATTTTTTAAAGATTATTTTTTCAAGGCTTATATGAGGCGTGGATTTTTTAAAGATTATTTTTTCAAGGCTTATATGAGGCGTGGATTTTTTAAAGATTATTTTTTCAAGGCTTATATGAGGCGTGGATTTTTTAAAGATTATTTTTTCAAGGCTTATATGAGGCGTGGATTTTTTAAAGATTATTTTTTCAAGGCTTATATGAGGCGTGGATTTTTTAAAGATTATTTTTTCTAGGCTTATATGAGGCGTGGATTCCGAAAAAATATTTTTCAAGGCTTATATGAGGCGTGGATTCTTTAAAGATTATTTTTTCAGGATTAAGAAGAGGCGTGGATTTTTTAAAGATATTTTTTCAAGGCTTATATGAGGCGTGGATTTTTTAAAGATTATTTTTTCAAGGCTTATATGAGGCGTTGATTTTTTAAAGATTATTTTTTCAAGGCTTATATGAGGCGTGGATTTTTTAAAGATTATTTTTTCAAGGCTTATATGAGGCGTGGATTTTTTAAAGATATTTTTTTTCATGAGCCACAAATAGGCGTGAATTTTTTAAAGATATTTTTTCAAGGCTTATATGAGGCGTGGATTTTTTAAAGATTATTTTTTCAAGGCTTATATGAGGCGTGGATTTTTTAAAGATTATTTTTTAAAGGCTTATATGAGGCGTGGATTTTTTAAAGATTATTTTTTCAAGGCTTATATGAGGCGTGGATTTTTTAAAGATTATTTTTTCAAGGCTTATATGAGGCGTGGATTTTTTAAAGATTATTTTTTCAAGGCTTATATGAGGCGTGGATTTTTTAAAGATTATTTTTTCAAGGCTTATATGAGGCGTGGATTTTTTAAAGATTATTTTTTCAAGGCTTATATGAGGCGTGGATTTTTTAAAGATTATTTTTTCAAGGCTTATATGAGGCGTGGATTTTTTAAAGATTATTTTTTCAAGGCTTATATGAGGCGTGGATTTTTTAAAGAATATTTTTTCAAGGCTTATATGAGGCGTGGATTTTTTAAAGATTATTTTTTCAAGGCTTATATGAGGCGTGGATTTTTTAAAGATTATTTTTTCAAGGCTTATATGAGGCGTGGATTTTTTAAAGATTATTTTTTCAAGGCTTATATGAGGCGTGGATTTTTTAAAGATTATTTTTTCAAGGCTTATATGAGGCGTGGATTTTTTAAAGATTATTTTTTCAAGGCTTATATGAGGCGTTGATTTTTTAAAGATGTTTTTCAAGGCTTATATGAGGCGTGGATTTTTTAAAGATTATTTTTTCAAGGCTTATATGAGGCGTGGATTTTTTAAAGATTATTTTTTCAAGGCTTATATGAGGCGTGGATTTTTTAAAGATTATTTTTTCAAGGCTTATATGAGGCGTGGATTTTTTAAAGATTATTTTTTCAAGGCTTATATGAGGCGTGGATTTTTTAAAGATTATTTTTTCAAGGCTTATATGAGGCGTGGATTTTTTAAAGATTATTTTTTCAAGGCTTATATGAGGCGTGGATTTTTTAAAGATTATTTTTTCAAGGCTTATATGAGGCGTGGATTTTTTAAAGATTATTTTTTCAAGGCTTATATGAGGCGTGTAATTTTTTGTTTTCCTTTTTTTTTTTTTAAAATCAAAGGGGGAATATTCATATGCTAATGATATCGTATATTCCACACACACACAGACAGACAGTGAATTACAAACAAAAATCGAAGTTACTACAGGTTGCAGGTCATCATCATTGGGCTCTGCCTTTGACAGGTGTAATAATATATTAAGTAAACATTATATATTCATATGATTTTATGATAATGGTTGTATGTGTGTGTGTGTTAATACCAAACAAACCCATCCAATCGTCATTTAGATAAATATCTCATCTCACATTATCTTCCAAGCCCATTATGGGATGTAAATATGCTTGTTTTTACTCTCTCCCTTTGATGGCCGATATATGCGGCGAAAATTCATCGAAATAAACATAAAATGACAGAAACATGTAGAGGAGATTTGAATGGCAATACAAAAAGGTATAAAACGCATAAATACAGTGGCATATTTTTGTTGTTGTTAACAGTGGAGGAATAAAGGGAGCCAACATCAAGCCCTTTTAATTTTCTA
>NW_026885695.1:0-6972 GCF_032173495.1 Musca vetustissima | reverse complement strand
CAAAAAAAAAGAGAAAACAACAATACACTAACGTTATGGCTTTTTTAAAAAAAAATCTACCCAAAACACAAATCTTCACACTTAGTGATGTGGAGGTATTTCCCCTTGCTAAGACCTCTCCCAACTTAGATACCTTCTAATTCCGGATTCACAATGTATGCTTTTACACTGGTCTTTGGCAATGGTGACAATTTGTAATGCTAAAAGTTCCCTAGCTACAAACACACACACACACTCATAGACTCTTATACATAAAATAGAGATTCCTCTCTCTCTCACACACACACACGTAAAGTTAAGGTAAGCCATATGAGAAAAATAAAAATGCGGATTTTGTTTATTATTTACGTTCGGGTCTTATATGGTGGGGATGAAGAAAAAAAGGAAAACGAAGAAGCTGATGTAAAAAAGTGCTGAACTAAATAACTTTTTTAAAAACTTTTCGCTTAGTATATTCCCATGTGGGTGCCGCACATTCACACTCAACCTTTCCCACCCGCAAACCGTAAATCCATTTACTTACACCTCCCGAAGTACAAACGGAAACGAAGGGCTTTCTAATGCTAATAAAGACGTTGTAATTTTATGTATGTTTTGTGGATGTTTTGACACCAATGCTCTAATACATGTGTACAACAGCAACCATAACAAGAACAACAACAACAGTGGCGCACTAAAGGTTTCGCGGATTTTTTAGCACTTCTGAGGTACTTCAACCACATTTCTTCCGCCACCTCGCTCTTTTGCCAACCATTTCGTTAAGTCTCTTGTGGTGTTAATATGATTCACATTTCCTTTTAACATATAATACTTTGTATTTCATTTCCGTTTCCTGTTTGGCAAATTCGTAGCGTATGTAGATATGTGCAGAGCACTATTTGTAAAGAGCGGGTATGGGGATAAAATATATAAAAAGAAATAAAGGAAAATGTGCGAAGAAAACTATTGCCAGCAAATGACTGTGGGTGAAATATAAAATACGGCAGAATGAATTAATAAATTCTATACTTTATATTTTGCAGGAATGCATTTTATTTCAGTGGGTGGTGTGGGGCCCTAATTCCATATAAAATATATAGTAAAAAATAAAAACACCTACAAATCTCGTTTTATTAATTGGCCAAGGCCCCTCTGTCTGGGAGCTACAGAAAGAATCAATCAATTGATAGAATCTGCCGTTCCATCATATTCATATGACACTTGTTAAAATGTTGATCTTTTATACGAAGAGAAATGGGGCCTATCGTTGCCCCTACCAAGTCAAAACATGAGCCTGTATCGACAATTGTCTGTAAAGATATCAACCTTGAACATACAAGAACCTAAAATGCCATATTATAGCCATATCGGTTCAGATTTAGATATAGCTCCCATATATATTTTTATCCGATATAGGCACCAAAGAATCTATACATCTGTCGCTTTGCACGAAATTGCATGTAAATGGTGCACCAATGTCCCTATTTATGCTTCGATTTGCACGAAATTTGGCATAACGTACTGAATTAAGCCTAGAATGACGTATGTCAATTTTCGAGAAAATCGGTCCAGATTTAGATATAGCTCCCATATATAGTTTCGTCCGATTTCATGTAAATGGTGCACCAAAGTCCATATATATCTTTCGATTTGCACGAAATTTGGCATAACGTACTGAAATGAGGCCTCAATATTCGATATTTTGAAGCTTTTATTATTTTTTTTTACCTATTTGGCTATAATTTGGTATTTTGGATTTTTCATTAGGTAGAAAATATTTTTACAAAAAAGCAATTTTGGTCCATTTCTTCCCATAGGGCGATGCCCTCTATTATTCGGTGTTTTAAATTCTTAGGCCAGATTTTTCAAACGTATTGCCGCCAATTTCATCTTTTGGGTTCTCATTGAGTAGAAAATCTCCATATCAAGGTCAACATAGTCTGAGCTCTTATTATTATTTTTTCGAGGACTTAGAACCAAGCCCTTATGCGGACTGTCTACTCAACACTCAGTGTGTGGACAGACTACTCTGCCAATTGCGACTGATTATTATGGGATCCTCTTTCAGCCCCGGTGATGACTGATCACTTAGCTATATAGGTACTAACTGATAAGACTTTTATTGAACCGGCTACCCAAGGTATTTCGACGTGTACAAAAACCCAGCCAATTCATTTGAAAAACGTGTCCAAAATTCCCAAAATATTGACTTGGTTCAATATTAATAATTGTTAGTAAGGAGATGTGGTGTTACCGTTATAAGAACCCAAAATATCAAATTACCGCCCATTTGGGTCAGTATTAACCAGTAAGGAAAGTAGTAAAACCGGACGGGCCGACTATATGGACGTGACCCTTCACCACTATTGATGTATTAAAAAATGCATCCTAACAGAAGGGCCTATAACATGAAATTGGAATATTTAAAACTGGACAGACTCCAAAAAAACTTGACACCCGTTTAGCTATACTATCTAAAGTACATTGTGCAAAAATTTTTGTCAATCGGCCTAACTTTGAGTCTTTGGTGCGCCATTTATTTAAAATCGTAAGAAAATATATATGGGAGCTATATCTGAACCATTTTCCCTGGTAAACCATTTACATTAAATCGGGCGAAAATATATATGGGAGCTATATCTATATATGAACCGATTTTCAAGAAATTTTACACACATCATTCTAGACTTAATTCAATACGCTATGCCAAATTTCGTGCAAAGAATATATGGGGACTTTGGTGCACCATTTACGTTAAATCGGACGAATATATATATATATATATATATATATAAATATATGGGAGCTATATTTAAATATAAACAGATTTGTCCCAATTTCAATAGGGTTCGTCCTTGGGCTAATCAAATAAACTGTACCAAATTTCATCCAAATCGGATTATAAATGCGACCTGTACTTTGTTTACAATTTTAAATGGACAGACGGACATGCATAAATCGACTCAGAAAGTGATTCCATGCATATTCTCAAAAGGAGCCGTGTGTCTATCTCGTTTCGTTTTGCTTGTTATAAACATATGCACAAAGACATAATATCCTGTACCACAGTATGGTGAAGGGTATAATTACGTGCCCAAAATACCGAATAGTGGGGGCTACCCTTAAGCTTGGGTTAATATTAATAAATTTTGGTACGGATATTTGTTATTCAATGAGAAACCAAATTACAGACACTTCGTTTGGAATGCGTGTCCAAAATATCCAAAATGCCGAATATTGGTTGGTACCGTTATATGGATGCTACACCAAAAGGTGCACCAATATATCCCATTTCCACTAGCAATTATCCTATGAGTACTAATAATGTCTGTGCAAAATTTCAGAGCTTTATCTTAAATATTGCGATCTCTATCGTGATTTCAATAGACGGGCTGACAGACGGACACCGTAAATTGACATAGAATTTTCTTCGGATCAAGAATATAAATATTTTGTGGGGTCTTCGGAGAATATTTCGAGGTGTTCTAAGGGAATGACATATTTTGGTGGGAAGTATAAAAAAAGTAGGGGAGCTGTATCTAAATCTGAACTCATAGTTCTTGGTACCAAATCCGTTTTAGACAATTTGGAGTCGATTTACTCGTCCCTCCGTTATCCGTCTACCTGTCTGGCTCGCACGAAGTAAGTAACCTATTTCATCCAAAATTTGCACATCGTATGACTTCCAAACATAGTTCAAGTTCGAACACAACGTTCAATATTGTGTAAAAAATTAATTTTATAATATCATGCAAAAGGACTATCCGAACAAACTAGGCAAAAACTGTACAAATATCAAGTGAGAAGATTTGTCCAATTCTTCTGGTACCTGCCCCACCAAATGTCAAAAATTTTAATATTCAGTAAATTAATTCATTCAATCAGTATTTGGCGAAAATAATATCCAATTAGAACTAAACTGAGCCCAACCTATTATCTTTACCAAGTCTAGATCAAGTCCTAAGATGGGACCAATTGGTTCACTCCTTGTGATACCTCCCACACAAAGGGTAAACAATTTTCAATACTTATTAATTCAATATTAGGCGAAGGCAATGTCCGATATGAACCAAACTTTGCACAACTTATTATCTTTACCAAGCCTAGATCATGTCTGAAGGTGGGATCCGTCGATCATCTCCTTCGGATATGTCCCTTGTAAATTTAAAACGTCCCGCGAAATTGGTACATTATTTAAATCAAATGTTCGATTTCAAAAATATTAATGCTTGTCATTCGAGGCTACATCTGGTACGCTCTGCGAAATTTCAAACTTTGATGTACATTCTATAAACATCCGCATTCGTAAACATATAGATAAACTTATATAGACTAGTCCTACAGGCAGACACTACTGAGCATTTTCTGTAAACATTAGACCTTCTGTGGGTCTTCAATAGAATTCTTTACCGAAAATTATTCCTGAGGGTCTATAAAAAATTCTTGCCTCTATTTAGGTATTTTTATGATTTTTAGGCGCATTTTCTGAGCGATGTCTTGCAGTGTAAAGAATTTCTTTATAGACAATTTTATATTTTTATATCTGAAATATATAGATTTTTAAAAAGTGGCGTTTCCATGTCCGTCCGCCCATATAAACATCTTGCCACTTATTGGTCTTTCGATGCTTCTAAGCTCATTTTCATAGACAGTATACAATTTTGAAACATTTTGACATATTTTATGTATTTTGTTGGTCTTAGGAATATTTTCCAGCCGAACTTAACAACGTTTTTTCTAATTTGTTATATAAAATTTCCCAAATTCATCCCAAGGCCCTCCCAATTTTTAAAACATAATAACATTAAAATGTCGCTCCTAAAATAACCACTAAAAACACCGCTCACATAAAAAAAGCAGGACGACCAAAATACAGACATAAATATTTGCCTTTTAAAATCCATTTTTATACCCTTCACCACACTGTGGTACAGGGTATTATGTCTTTGTGCATATGTTTGTAACAGGCAAAAATAATCGAGATAGACCCATGGTTCCTTTTGAGGATATGCATAGAATCACTTTCTGAGTCGATTTATGCATGTCCGTCTGTCCGTCCGTCTGTCCGTCCATGTATTTTTGTGAACAAAGTACAGGTCGCATTTATAATCCGATTTGGCTGAAATTTGGTACATCTCATTTATTTGGCCCAAGGACGAACCCTATTGAAATTGAAAAAAATCGGTTCAGATTTAGATATAGCTCCCATATATAGTTTCGCCCGATTTTTGGTAAATGGTGCACCGAAGTCCCAGAAAATCTTTGGATTTGCACGAATTTTGGTACAGCGTACGGAATTAAGTCTAGAATGGAGTGTGCCAAGTTTCGTGAAAATCGGTTCAGATTTAGATATAGCTCCCATATATAGTTTCGCCCGATTTTAGGTAAATTATGCACTAAGGTCCCTAAAAATCTTTCGATTTGCACGAATTTTTGCATAGCGTTCTGAATTAAGTCTAGAATGATATGTGCTAAGTTTTGTGAAAATCGGTTCAGATTTAGATATAGCTCCCATATATAGTTTCGCCCGATTTTAGGTAAATGGTGCACCAAAGTCCCTAAAAATCTTTCGATTTGCATGAATTTTTGCATAGCGCACTGAATTAAGTCTAGAATGATGAGTGCAAAGTTTCGTGAAAATAGGTTCAGATTTAGATATAGTTCCCATATCTAGTTTCGCCCGATTTTAGGTAAATGGTGCACCAAAGTCCCTAAAAATCTTTCGATTTGCATGAATTTTTGCATAGCGTACTTTATTAAGTCTAGAATGATGTGTGCCAAGTTTCGTGAAAATCGGTTCAGATTTAGATATATATCCCATATCTAGTTTCGCCCGATTTTTGGTAAATGGTGCACCAAAGTCCCTATATATCCTTCCATTGCACGAAATTCAGTACGCTATGCAAATGTGGATTTATAAGTAAATGAAGAACTCAAAATGTGGCTGAACATGTGACAAGTTTCGATGAAATCGGTTTAGATTTCGATATTTTGCTTTAAATTTATTTACATAATTTTGTCCCATTGTAAGAAGCAACTCTATATCTGACCAAAATTTAATATAGGTTGCAGAATGACATGTTTAATTTCATGTTAATGATCCTTCAAAAATGCGACGTCTGTTAGGATCCCATCTGTTGAATATACCCAAAGTGGTGAAGGGTATCATATAGTCGGCCCCGTCCGACTTTACTACTTTCCTTACTGGTTAGTTATGACATTTAGTTTGTTTTCGTTCTTTCGTTCATTTTGTATGACTATACAAAAAACTGTGTTGTCAAACAATGCCCACCTGCTGTTAAGGGAGTTAATTTTACCGTTAATCCATACATTTGTGTTTTTTGTGGGGATATAAAAAATAGCAGCAATTTTTTTAGGTCCTCGCAAAAAAAAAAAAACAGTTGTTTTTGTTTACAATTTTTATGAGAAAATTTTTAGATGTTGTTTACACAAGTTTGTTATTTTTTCTGTTTCCTCTTGTTTTTTGTTCTTTGTTTTCCTGTTGTTTCGGCAATTTTCACACATTCCAGACCACAAGTAACCATAATAAGGCGTCATTTCCGGCGTGTATTCTCTTTTTTATAGACATTGGTTTAGAGCAATTTTTTTGTGCTTTTTTTCATGGATTCTTTTACATGTTTATCTCTTTGATGTCTACAGGGTATGGATTAAATACATCGTGAAATATAAAAAGTGCTAAGTTGAAGCTAATTTTTTTAATTTAAAACATTCGCCATAAATTAAAAATATTCGAATTATTTTAATTGACGAAATTTGGTTATAATCCATTTCCATGAATATATTTTTGTTCGATTTATCGAATTTTGCATAGACTTCAAATTGTGCTTCAAATGGCTGTTATTTTTTATATAATTTTAGCTACCCCATTATTAAAATGCGTTACAGACTTTAATAATTTTCGACAGTTACGAAGAAGACAACGTATCGTAATCAGACAGCAAGGCGTGTATTTATTCAAGGCTGCAACAAAGG
>NW_026885694.1:0-66704 GCF_032173495.1 Musca vetustissima | reverse complement strand
CCGATATCGAGAACAACCAACTGATAATTCGCTAAAGCCCGTTCCATAAGTCACTGGAGAGTAGTGCCCAGACTTAGCTTTTATGTTTCTATTTTCTTTTTGATGACAAAAAAGATAATTTTCTTAAAATGACGACCATAAACAGCTTAGCCAACTATAGCCCCTACTCCAGTTACAACAAGTGTGGAGAAATATTGAAATCGCCAACTATTGGTGAAAAACAACAGTATTGCATTCTGTGTTTATTCTGTCATGAAATTTGTTTACAATTTAAAACATTCTTGGCTCACGTTGAGAAGGAGCATCACCAGGATTCGGTATTGAAAAATGAAGAGAATAATATTGATGGCAACAGGGATAATGAACATTTCAGAGCAATTCACGAATATGAAAATGAGGACAGTGTGGATGATAAGAAGGTGGGTATTTTTTACATCATTTTGAAGGTTTAATTTAATCATCTCATTTAAGGATATTCTCTTGGATCCATTGGAAGAGCCTGAAGTGGTGTTGAAAGATAATCGAAAACAAAAGGACAAGAATAAAGTTGATTCCAAACCTCAAACGAGGCAGATAACCAGTGATGCCAGGAAGAAATCAAACCAGGCAAAGAAACAGGATAAATTGATAAAACAAGAACCTGATGAGGTCGATGATACTGAAGAGGTAATAAATGTGAGTAAATGTTTTGCAATTCTTTGGAGCATCTTCTAACATATTTTTTTAATAGCCTTTTAATGCCATTGGCGACCCTGAAGAAAATACCTATACTGTTGGTGACTCAGAAGACAAAAAAGACAATTTAGTTGTGGAACCATTATCCATAAAAACTGACACATTACAAAAGCCCGTCCTTTACAATGAAGACATTGACTACGATTATGATTATGAGGAAGATGATGACGATTTCGTGCTTAATGACAATTACGATGATGAGGATTACGATTTGGACGATATAAAAGCAGGAGAAGATGATGAATTGCGACCGTCCCCAGCTAAAAAATCCAAAGTCAAGTTAGATGATGGTCTTGATATTGATGAATTTATGAACAGCAAAGAAAGTGTGGTGGCATTCATTGCGTCTTATCAAAAACAAGATGAGCTTTGGGATGCTACAAGGCCACCGAAATTAGTAAATCGATGTCGAAAGAAACGAGACGAATGCCTGAAACAGATATGTCAAGAACTCGAACAGGTGAATGTGCCCATGACAATACGTGATGCTGAAAAGTGTATAAAATATATGCGAGTGCGCTACATCAGAGATGTACGTATACGCATGAATTTCACTAAAAATAAGGATAAGGATTACAAGCCATTGTGGTTCTATGATCATTTGGAATTTCTTAAGCCAACCCTGAATTTTATACAAGAGGTAATATAAAAATACCCCTAAGCATTCCATTATAATTCTTGTATTTCTTCTTGCAGTTACAAGAAGAACAACTCTTGGCAAAACCCAAACTGACTGACGATCAAATTATTCACATAATACAAATTTATAAAAAACATTCTTGTTTGTGGAACGAACAGGATTTATTCTATTACTCGGAACAGCGAAGACAGACAACATTGCAATCGATAATTGATGAAGTGAAAAAAGAACTGCAATTAAACTCCACTATCGAGGAGATGGAAAATACAATTGAGTTTATACATAAAATTGTGAAAAAAGAAAAGGAAAAAAGTATCGACTTTTCATCGAATAAACCAACTGAGAAATACAAATCCACGAGTAAATTTTATGAACACATTCAATATCTCCTACCACATTTGGGACCATTTAAATGTCAATATTGTCCGAAAGTTTTAATGAACATTGCCACTTTTCGCATACACACAGCCAAACATGATGGATCGAAGCCTTTTAAATGTTCCATTTGTAATTATGAATTTACCCAGAAACCCGGCTATGTCATACATCTACGAAGGCACACGCAAGATTTCCCCTTTGTGTGTAAATACTGTTCCAAAGGATTTCCATGTAAAAAAGAACTGAAATTACATTTTCAAAATCATCCGGAATATGAGAAAGAATTTATATGCGACATCTGTGGTGAAGGATTTACGCAACAGAAATTATTAAACTGGCATCTGAAGGCCCACAATAACATTCGAGATTCCATTTGTAATATTTGTGGTAAAGGTTTTACCAATTCCAAGCTATTGTTTCAACATCGTACTGTGCACAGTCAGGAGAAAAGTGTTTGTAAATTGTGCGGTAAAACGTATGCCCATTATCGTGGTCTGTCGCGACACATGACAAAAGATCATGGAACAACTGTGGCAGCAGTGGCTGCTGTCATGGGCGAGAAACCCAAAAAGAGAGTACTTACTATAAATGAAATAAGTTAAGTGTGTTTGTATATATATTATAACTTTAGTTGTAATATTAACCATATTTTTTTATTTATTTAATAAAAATTATTGTAGTTTGTATAGAAATTAATTTCTTGAATATTATATAATACCATAATTTTGTAAAAAAAACCCGAGATTAAGTTCAACTGGTCGAAAATTTTTTACCCTCCATTATATGGAAGGAAAAGTAACTAAACTGAGGATGATTTCGGCGATCGATAATCAGGATTCAATTTCCAAAAAGATTTTATTGGCTCGAATAACCGATCAAAGGTTTTACACACAAATAAATTATTTAATTTACACTGGTACTAATCTTAAATACCCTGCTGAATTGCCCAAATTAACCCTTTCAGTGTCAAAAAAATTTCGTAGGAATAAAAATCTAAAATTTGGTACTTAAAATCATATAAATGCATAGAGTTTAGAAAAAAAAACAATTTTCATTTTAACCCTCGGACACTTTCGTCTGTTTTTCAGCAAAAACAAAACCATCAATGTTAACGGTACATATGATAACCGAAAAATCGCAATGAAAGAGAGAATTTTTAAATGTCGAATATATTCGACAAAAACACTGAAAGGGTTAAGTTCAAATTGAACTTAACTTAAGTTGTAGTTCTATAAAAGTTCCATCCCGAGGAGTACTGAATATTATTTGTTTGTATTTAAAATTTCATATGGGAGGGTTGTTAATTGCACACCACAAACTATTATACAAGTAATAGGCATATTTCGAAAAATGTTTATATATGGTTGCCTATTTCTTAAAATCATTATTCATCCTTTATTCGCGTTCAGAAATCATAATAAAACAGAATATTCCAATCCCGAGTTATATTACACTGTAGACATTATTTAGCCTAACCCCATGCTAATATGAAATTAAAAACAATCGATTTTGCTTAATATTATAATTTATTATCATCATCCCATCTCACTCACATTCTAAAATCTAAATGCATTTATTAATCTAACTTAAATGTAGTCAGCAACGCGGTCACCATTTTAGCAAACCAAACGATAAGAAATATAGCGACCAGCCGTTTCTGATGAACGAATAATTTTCACAACTTGACCTCTTTTAAGACCAAAATATCTAGAGACGGGATCACCAGCTTGAATTCTCATCAACATGTTCTCCTTCAATTTGTAACGAGCCAACAACTCTTGTTTTTCCTCAGGTGTCATAACCACATGTTCGGGAACCAATTCATGTTCGGTGATGTTAATCAACAATTCTGATTCCAAAAATTGTTCCAATATGTACTTGGGAGCCATATCGACCAACGATTGTTTAGCCGAAGGTGTCATGCCAGCCTGGACAACAACAATAGCTCTGTGTATATTTTCTTCCTGCATGCGTGTGCAGTAGGTTTTTATTGTCTTAATGCCGATCTTGGGCTCATCCGGGAAGAATACAAACATCTGATCGGTAGGATCATCGTTATGAGCCACCAATACAATCAGATCCGAACGTGCTGGTCGTTTCTCGCTGGGTTTGTCACCAAACATTTCCTTGAATTGTTCCAAGGTTTGATCCAATTCATCTTGTGTCACCAAATAGCCTCTGTCGTGACTCAACTGCATAATAGTTTTGCGAATACGCCATAACTTGTAGGTTTCAGCTTCATCATCCATGATTTAGTTGTTTTAAATAATAAAATACCGAAAATCACACACGAAATATCCAGAAATGCACCGCTCACAAACACGCCGTCAAGAAGTAAATGCTGAATTTTTCTTCTTCTTAAAATAATGTAATGCAATGCGAATGGTTAACACGATATTCAGCTGTCAGAAAGTGCAGGGTTACCATATGTAGACATAAACATATTCAGAAACTGATAAAACTTTCGTAATTTTAAGTAATATACGATTTTGAAGGTTCTGGAGTGGAGCAATAGCAGCCGGTAACAAGGCTACTCCTTGATTAAATACATGGCACAAAATAGTATGGAATTTATTTTACATTTTATTTGAAATATTTATTCGAGTTACTTTTAAAAAAGTGTTGCTATTATCAACTTCCAAGCATGGCATAATATTCCAAAATTATGCCATGCTTGATAGTTTCCAAGGCCTACATAAGACAAAATCATATTTTGAAACCCATATAGTCGACTCCGCTTTACTGAAATGGAAAAAAATTGGATGTTTGTTTCAGTTATCCGATGTTTACGGAGTTCGGTTAACTGAAAATAATTTCATTTATCCGAACTTCTCATAAGCTGACATTTTTTTTATACACTCCACCATAGTATGTCATTCCGTTTGTAACACATCGAAATATTCATTTCCGACCCTATAAAGTATATATATTCTTGATCAGACGATCTAGCCATGTCCATCCGTCTGTCCGTCTGTTGTAATCACGCTATCTTCCGAAGGAATTAAGATAGGGTGCTGAAATTTTGCATAGGGTTGTCTTTTGTCTGCAGGCAGGTCAAGTTCGAAGATGGGATATATCGGTCCACGTTTAGGCATAGCTCCCATATAAGGGTACCCCCCAATTTTCGGTATTTTGGGGTTCTTGAGTGCGTTTTTCAACCGAATTCGCTGAAATTTAGTACATTGTGTTCTTTTTGGGTACTAAATGTCTCCACAAAAAATTATAAATATAGGTCCACTTTTTCTGGTAGCCCCATATAACGGTACCTCCTAATTTTCAGTATTTTGGGGGATTTGGTCGTATTTTTCCACCGAATTGGCTGTAATTTAGTACTTTGAGTTCTTAATAGGTACCAAATATCTCCACAAAAAATTATGAATATAGGTCCATTTTTTCGGGTAGCCCCCATATAAGGGTTCCCCCCAATATTCGGTATTTTGGTGTTTTGAGCCCGTTTTTCAACCGAATTCGCTGCAATATGGTATTTTGTAATCGTATATGCTAACAAATCTCCCTACCAAAAATTATTTATATTCGCCCCCTTTTTGGGGTAGCCCCCATATAACCCCCTTTTTTATATTAAACTAGTTATCTAATTTGTTCCGCGTTTTGGGTTTGGTTCTAAGAGTCTGTCGTAATCATTTAACCTGCGGAGGATATCGAGATAAAGCTAGAACGTAAGGTTCGATAATGAACTATACATTAACTATAAATCGCATTTAGGCCTAGCACCTGTGTGGGAGGTATCAGAGGGAGTGGACCGATAGTATACATTTTCGAACCTGAACTAAGTTTGGAAAAATAATAAGATAGGCACAGGTTGGATGAAATCATTATTTTGTGGAACATGGTTCACATTATGGTTTACATAATCGCGTTGTAGAAATGTCGGTATAGGTCCACTTTTTGGTATTTTCCCTACATTTTCATTTCAACTACCTTTTAGTATATCTATGGTGGAGGGTATCCAAAGTTCGGCCCGGCCGAACTTAACGCTTTTTCACTTGTTAATTTTAGGAATTTCAATAATTTTGTAAAATTCCAAACGAACGAATTCGAGTGACTTATAAATATAAATGTTTATAAATGTTTTCTGATTCAAAACAAAAATAAATGACATATTTTTCAAAACCAAGGAGGTTGGTCGTAAATCACTCGAATTCGTTCATTTGGAATTTTACAAAAACAGGCTGTTTATATCGAATTCATAGGTATCGAATTTTATGAAAATAGACGATGAAAATTGAAACTGGTTGATATGGTCACTGCTTAAAGGATTTTTATTCCTTATAGATTCACATTTTTACATTGTTTTTATTTAAAATTTGGTATCATTTAGAAGGCCTTAAGAAAAACTTGGAATAGTTAAAAGTGGACGACCTCCCAAAAATGTTGTTAATTATATGGGACCTCGTTTTGAAATTTCCCCTATGAACGGTACATTCTGTAACATATTTTGGTACATCTTTGTTAGTTGTATATAATTCTATATTTTCTACGGAACGGAGTTTTTTTCGAATTTTCCAAATGGGTTTAAAAGTTTGACCGAACGAACTTAACGTTCTTCGACGTAAAATTTATATATACTTGACACACACGTTCCATACGTCGGAAAAATCATGAATTGCAGAAAAATGTATGTTAGGGTGAGCTTTGAAGATGTGTATTCCTCAATGCATAATATTCTGTCATTATCATTCATTCTCACGATTTTCAGTAATGCGGGTGATTTGAAAATAAATTGCAATATTTGACTCCAAAAGCTATTTCAGTTATAAGATATTTTCAGTTAAGCGAAGTTTCAGTTGTGCGGTGTAATTTGTGATTAACCGAAAATGTAATGGTGCAGGAAATCAATTTCACTGTACACACATAGAAACATGTTGTTGGACGTCAAAACGAAAATATTGATATTTTGTTAACATTCAATTCAATTTTAATTTATATCGTCATTGTGTAGGACATTTGGACTATTTCTAGATTTCAACCCTTTGTGTCCCGAATTTTTTTCTGTAATCACAGATTTAATGCAACTATCCAAAATATTTTATGAACAAACATGCTTGCATTCGGGAGATACAGTACATTCTTTCTGAAGAATAAAAGTCCAATATATATAAAACTAAATGCTAAATCGACGGAAAAATCGTTTTAAATTATTCTCTCTATTCTTTTTTACAAGAATCAAAAATAATTCTGATGACAGAATTTTACAATTCGAATACGAAGCGATTTAAATATTTTGGACTGTATACAAAAAATAGTACTGTACACATTTTTGCCCTCTTCTCTTTATATAGAGAAGTTCATACCTTTACCAAAAATTCGAATATTTAAAGATATTTATATTCTCCTCTTTCGCAAAAAATGGAATTTCAATTAACTACCCTATTGAGATCAATCCATAAAATTTCGCTCTGAATATCTTTATTTATGAAAAACAAAAAATAACACATTGCTCTCGTATGTCCATTTCCAGCCAATTACCGAAAAAAATCCATTCATTTTATTTTAAATATCAATATCTTCCACTCCATGTGCCAAAGCTTGTTCATGCAAACATTTGCAATATTCTTCAGCAGCTTCACAGTGATCGTCGGCTACACTTATATCATTTCACGTGCAATGTTCATTTTATCCTCTGATCCTTCCGTATACATTTCAGTATGTTTTAGAGCAACAGATGGAGCAAATTTTCCATTGACATCAATCTTAAAAATAAGTTTGAAATATTAGTGTTATTAATGATAATGTAATTGATATTTAATTTACCACTTCATATTTCTTCATAATACATGCACGCAGACATTTTCCCTCGGCTGTCGAGGCTGATTTTTTACCTATAATCTCTGCAAGATCACCTAAAGAGAAGAAAAGTAAAAACGCTGTGTTTTAATTTGAAGAAGTTTAAAATAAACATTATTTCTTCAAGGAGCCAAGAAATTTTAGAGAAAACAAGTAAAAACATTATGATAATAGAGGTAAGTAACAAATTTGGCCACGAAATTATAACCTGCCTTGGTACGAAGACATAACTCGGTTTTGTTTACATTTTCGTAATGGAAGCCAATTCACAATAATGTATTTTGACAGCAAACTTGAGAAACAGCTGATATTCACCTGGTATCCCTGGATGACCCTATTAATGGGTCTTGCTTCATATCTGAAATTAAATTTTCTCACCATCACTGGCACCAGTTTCCGCCTTGCAAGCTTCCCCTTTGGACATAAATTCCGCAATTAATGCATTTTTATCGATTGCACCACGAACTAAAACCGCACCGACAACACATAGAATTGCGAATGATAGAAAGTATTTGGCCATTTTTATCTAAAATGTTATATTCGATTACTGACTTAAATATAATTGGATGTTTATAGTAAAACGATTCAATTGATACTCAATATATTTTGAAAATTTGGCGACTATTTATGGGAAGTAATCTGTAGGTTTTGATACGTTAAATTATAGGTCACATAAAATAAACTCAAAATTTATATTTTTAATTTGCTATTAGACATAGATCAAAAATTTTAGAATATGCAAAACCCGTTATGAGCTGTAGTAGAATTATTGAAACAGTAATTGAATTCTAATTAGCAACAAATTTAGTTGTTAGTGCAAACATGAATGCAAATAAATAAAATGCATAAAAAATTGATGACGTTTACAAATTTTTGGTTGTTTTACAAATAGAAGACAAATGCTTACTTAGTTGTACTAAATCTACAAAAATTCAAAGTTTGTAACTTGATAGCCTGTTGTCCTAGGCGATCGAACCAAATAGAAGTTACTTGGCAACATTTCTTCGGATCTTCGACATTGGTCAACTCCTTCCCTTCCTTCCTCCCCCACAAATGGCCAACATTTTGAAACATTGTAAATCTTATATATATACAAATTCTATCCAAACTTTGGTTATCGTCATATTTTTACTTTACTTACTTGGGTCAAAAATGGTCAACTACTTCTGGTACCTCTCCCATGGTCAAAATGTTCAAAATTTGTTAATCCAATAACAAAGGTGTGAAATATTCGATTTAATGCCAAATATGCACATCGTAATAATTTTGTCAAACTTAATTAAAGGTGAAAAATGGGACCCACCCGTCCACACCTTTTGGTACCTCCCATACAAAATGGTCAAACTTCTGAGAAAATTAATTCTATAATATCATGCGAACGGATTATTAAAATTTGGCTCCATAAAAAGTGCTGTGAGTGAGGGATAGAGGTCGACCATGGCATAGCCCAGGTATCAACAAGGCTCCGTTCTAATACAGTCGGGACCTTGACTGCAAACCGTAGAACGCTGATAGGCACGAGGTCGCATTACACCCCTGCTTTCGGGGGAACACTTTAAAAAGGTAGTGACCAAGACCTTTTTAGATGGTTATATAGTGGCGCCATTCTCGTCTCGTCGGCCCAGGGATCATAGGCACTCGGTCATTTCCTCCGAGACTCTCCCCCTAGCCCGCTGATTGTCCGCGACTGTTTACTTGTTATTCACAGCTACCCAATGGATAGTATTGGGCTTACCACTATCCGCAACCTGTGGACGCGTCCGTTAGCATTCAGCTCTGCTCCCCGAAGCCCACTGTTTTCTCAGATTGAGACGAAATTTTGCATAGCATATTGAATTGGATATAGAATGATGTGTGTTATATTTTGTTGAAATCAATTCAGATTTATATATATTTCCCATATATATTTTCGTCCGTTTTTATGTAAATTTCCTATAGAATTTTTTGTATTAAGGTTTGTTGAATTCGGTTCAGATTTAGATATAGCTTCCATATATACTTTCGTCCGATTTTATTTTAATGGCGCATCATAGATATTGATCGATTTGCACGATATTAGCCTCAGTATGTAAAATTTAGTCTAGAACGCCGTGTGTTAAGTTTAGTTGAAATCGGTTCAGATTTAGATATAGCTCCCATTTATATTTTCGTCTGATTCAATGCAAATGGCGCACCGAGGAGCCCATGTTTTTTCGCCTAACATAAAATATGGCATAGCGTATTGAATTGAAATCGATTCAGTTTTAGATATAGCTCCCATATATATTTTCATCCGATTTCATCTAAATGGTGTACCAAATAACATAAATTTTTACAATTGGAACGAATTACAAAATGGATTGGATTTTGTAAAATATATTCAGATGTAGATACAGTTGGATACGCTTATAACGAACACCGGTCATAAGGAACTTCATTTATAGCGAACACTTTTCCTGGTACCAAAGATTTAAGACATATGTTTCATACATATCTTTACTCTTATAGCGAACTTTTTTATAACGAACTATTTATTCGGTCCCAATATTCAGTTTCTTGCTGCAAATATATGTAATACTGACGATGACAATCCTCATAAAAATTAGTTTTTAAGCTGGCAATCTTTACTAAAAATGTCAGATTGATCAAGGAAAAAGAGAAGCACCTTAAGAACTGTAGAAAAGGCACAAAACCTACCAGTTTCTAACAGAATATATATTTTTTCTGCTAAGTCTATGTTTTGTCTTATCTTGGATATAACGAAATTCTTCTATAAGGAACAAATTTGCTTTGTCCCTACACGTTTTCTAAAACCGTACTCGACTGAATAACAATGGTACAATTATACAAGATAGAAAGACATTCACATTTTAACTTTATTCCGGCTTAACCTATTTCATGAAAATTCGTGATTTTCAACAACATTTAACAAATAAATAAAACGCTTGCTTGATATAATTAAACAAATTTATTAAATACAACAAATATTATATTACATTAATATTAAGGCTAATAAACATTAAATTCATATACATTATATATATTTCATAATAAATTACATGTTTGTGGTATACCTTTAGGATATTCAATATTAAAAATATAATAATAGCAAACATGATAAAATTATAAAAGGTAACATCAAATCCCAGCTGATTTGATTTCAACGTAATACTAGTGTCAATATGTGCTCCCGTATTCAATTTACTCAATCTGCCTGCTGGGAAAGTTTGAGGAAGCAAATCTTTCTTCATAAAATAACTCGCAATTCCCTGCATTTTCATATGTGTTACACATATAAGTGGCAATGGCAACAACACTTGCTGTTACCTTCCTTTATTATACCATGAATAGCAAAGTATTTGTGACATTAATATGACATTTTTACAAATTAAACAATATTTATTTCAATATTATAGTACGTTTACATTAAACTTATTAATTTTGGGTTTCGGAACAACTACTCGATTTAGCTCTTCTTTGTATAGTGATGGGAATTTCCATCAGACCAATCTTTTAATGTATAGTGCATACAAAAAGTCGTAGGTGCATAAAATAAGACACGTAACTAACGGCAAATCGAGGTTAAAGTCCGATGTTACACACAACACGTGTTCAGTGGCAATAATTACAAAATGTTTAATATCTTGAAATTCCCAGCCTCTATAATCTATAAAGATAAGTTGTAACATCTATAGTTATATCTTAAGAACAATATTAATCAAAATTTAGATATTTTTATTTATTTATTTTTCAAATTCATTATGCCTAGTCTTTCGACCTTAATGTGGTAAACTACATTAAAATGTTAAGTAACACAGTTTAATAACAATTATAGTAATTAATAAACAATTTAGGGATCGGAACTACCCAAAAATTTTAAAAATATTGATCATAAATTGATAAATAGGGTGGCATATTTTATATATAGAAAATATTAAGAATAATTTGAGACAAAATATTTCGGAAAATGTATAATGAAAAATTAAAAGATCTTAAAGGCAATGGCAAATCCATTGTACGTCCGGCCAAATCTGATGCGAAATGATCTTTCCAAAAAGGGTGTTAACATTGGAATGTGTATCTGTGGATTTCTTAGAGATCAGGAAAAACGAAATTCATTTATGAAAAACAAGTGATCTTGCTTATTATAACCTTTTTAAAAAACCGCATGGACCAAAGTCTTATGAAATCAGCCAAAGTACAGCCGAGGAGGTCAATAACAAATGGGGTAAAATGTTGCCAACGCTTTAATAAGTACAGTATTTTTCGGTTAATTGAACCTACGGTTAATTGGTTTCCACGCTTAATTGAACCTCATGATGGGTCAAAAATATTTCATTTCATAGTAAGCGGGTTCGGATAATTGGTTCCTCGGTTAATTGAACAAAAATTTGTGCAAATTTTGATGTGCAATTAACCGAAAAATACTGTATATATACCTCATGACTCTATTAAAAGCGATCTGCAGCTTCCTGATAACATAACCAAATATCCCTGAAAAAACTTCAATGCAGTACAAGATTAATGGCATAATTAACATGTTCACAATGTATTTCCTCATTTCAACAACAAGACAAAGGTCAGAACTATAAAGCTTCCTCAACATGTAATTTATCTTAGAAATCAACAAGTTAACATGATACTCAAACAACCATTCCCTGTCCAGTACAACACCAAGACATCTAATGCTCTTGGTGTTGTACCATGCTTAATTTCAATGTTATCGAACTTGAGTATTACTTCAACCCCACCACGGGGACCAAACTTTAATACTTTCGTTTTATTCGGATTTACCGATAATTTATTGAGTGACATCCAATTATTCATTGTGAGATAGAAAACGATACAGCACTTTGCATAACATCAGGGAATGCACCATCGCACTTAAACAGTAATTGAATATCATCAGCAAATGAAAAGGGCTGACAATTGTTGAAAACGACCAAATCAAAAAAACATTTATAAACATTATAAATAGAAGTGGACCAAGCACTGACCCCTGAGGAACACCACTGGTAACAGTTAAAAGATTAGGTTGTTTACCACTAGCGACCACATATTGAAATTTTTCCTCTAGGTAGGATTTTATTAACAAAGATGCTGTTTTAGAAAATCCGAAGTGGCTACCTTACTTAACAATCAACAATTCATGATCAAGCCTATCAAAAGCTTTTTCTAAATCAATTCCAAAAAGCATACACTATCCCTTGATATTGGCCTGAAACCAGATTTCCGAATTGGAATTATTTTGCCTATTTTCCACCGGGATGGAAAACAAGAGGCCATAATCATAGTATTAACAACATTAATAATATGGCTACCCACAAGAGGTACCATAATTTTTAGAAATATAAGAGTCAAGCCACAGCTTTGGATTTTATTAGGGAGAATGAATCAAACGTTTCATCAATCGTGACAGCAGCGAACCAGAATTTTGAAATGAGGCAAACATATGATGCAACTGATCCACATCAGCATCAACAATATCTTTTGTTTTGCCAACTATTTAAAACAGTCCAAATTTCTTTGGGCCGCCATGCCATGATTGAACACACATTTCCGCTTCCGAACCGGAAAGTAACTATGAATCCCGTAAAGATTACTATATAGCACTTGCAATTGCACATTAACGTCATTGGTATTATAGATACCAGAGAAATCACAAAGGATTAAAGCATCATCCAAAGTTGCTTTTGTCACCGCATCATAATCTGTATACTCATAATATTGGGGAACAACACTGAATTCAACTTCAATAGAAACAAAAATAAAGGAATGGTGCGATATTCCTGGACATTGAAACTGAACTAAATTCGGCGACGACAATAAAAAATAATCCAATAAAAAAGTTGACATATGAAAGACATCATAATAAGTGGGGATAGAATTAAGTACAACAGTAAGGTTCATAATGCAGCATACAGACCTAACATTATACGACTTATAGTACGTTTCAATTGTTAATTCCTTTGCATATATGTCAAATAAATCCTCATAATAAACCTATAGGTTATAATGTATATGTAAAAAAGTTATAATGTATATGCCGTTTTACGTTTGTTATTGAAATCCCCCATTAAAATAACATTATCATATCTAAGAACAAGGTCGGAAAATTCACTCTCAAATGCATTAATATCACCATGAGGAAGATATATTGTCCCTACTAAATATTTGAACCCTCGGATCTGTATTTATAAAAATATACTTTCAACTGATACATCATTTGTACTATCGGAAACAACTTTATGCTTTAAATGCTTGGAAATATACAAAGGAACACAACCACCTCTACCATTAGGACGATCATTCCTATAACAATAATAACCCTGCATATCAGCCACATTATAACTCATATTTGTTTATAGAAAACATACATTTTTCATTTTTCGACATGCATAATAGCCTAGACAGACGACAGCCTTAATTTGCATTAACAGCCTTAATTCAAATTAACTTGTACATTATCCTCATTTTTATGTGTTGTTAATGCACAAAATCAAACTGAATTTAAACTGAATTAGGCAATTTCAATATGGCAATGCTGTCGAAAATTAATTGTTTCTTGTCAAATTTATTTATATTTATGAAAATAAAAATAAGAAATGCAGGCAAAATTCAACCATTTTTTAAATCGGGAGCTGTTTTGCTATGATCATAGTCGCTATTCCTCCTTTATGTCATGTATCTATCCCTAAAGATACAATCCCGAAAAATATTGAAACAAATGTACAAAATTTTCATTCTACACACAGACAAACAATTGCTTTGAAGCAAAAAACTGTTTCGTAAATGCAGAAACTCTCGTCTGTCAGGGGTAAATATTAATTCAAATTAAGAAATTTTTAATGCAAATTAAGGCTGTCGTCTGTCTATGGTATAACATTTTATGGAATTTATTTTTCAAGTTCAAAAATTAAAAAGGGGTTGCCATTATTAATTTCTGAAACGAGACTACCTTCTGTAATTATGCCATGATCTCTACCTTGTCAGAATAAACAGAAACAAATGCAACAATTGGTTTTGCTCATTTGACATATTAACAAAAACGCGAAAAATTAATGGAATGCCAGGCTTTCTTTTCAAAATCGAGTTGGGAATATGATTCAGATATGAAATGGACTTTAGAATATATTTTTTATATTTCACAAAACATCACATACACAGAATACATTTTGTATATGAATTTGGCATAGCAAGCCACAATATGAAAAAAATTGTAATTTATAAGTAGCTATGGCCTACTTTGAATAATTGTACCATGATTACACCTTATTATTTCACCATGAACTTCAAGGTCCATTAAACAGGTCGTGTAAGAAGCAATCGTTATCGGCTATTGGTTCACAATTCCCCATATTTTGGACCGTACACTGTGCTGCAGCATACCAAATGACGGTCATATACTGGACTTAAATTGTCTGCGGGCCTAGGGGAAAACTCATGATGGGATCTTGATTACCCCGAAAAATAGTTGAGAAAAATATGATTAATTAATAGGGGGTCCAGAGTTTTGTGGAGCAATACCAAATCAGGTATCAGTATTGATCATGTTGGGTATTGAAATTTGACAGTAATGAGAATACAAATTTTAGCCAATTCGGTTGAAACGTGTCCAATTTCCTAAACTACTTGGGCCAATATTAATCATTTTTTGTACAAGGATGTGCATAAGGGGACAATCCTGAAACTTGGGTCAATGAAAAACGTTTCCACACATTACTGAATATTGGGGGTCAACACTAATAATGTTTAGTATGGAGATGTGGTATGCAATGAGAACCCAAAATACCAAATTACAGTCAATCCGGTTGAAATAAGCGTCGTTGTATTTGCTAATCTGCAACCTTTGTTATCTTTGAATACCTTCTTTTTTATTGAAAAATAGTCAGGCGTTATCCCAGTTTGTTGTTTTTATAAAAACAACTATTTATTCCCGCACTTTTGTACTTGTTAATTAATTCTAAAAATGCGAACTAACTTAACACCAAGGAACAACACGAAACCAGATTTCATTCGTAACCATAACCGCTTTGAACATCTTATGATGAATAAATAATATACAAAATGAATGTAGTTTGCAATAAAAGAAAATAATAATTTATTTATGAAAAACAAAAAAATAAAACATTGATCTCGTATGTCCATTTGCCAGCCAGTTTTCAAAAACAAAATCCATTCATTTCAATTTAAATATCAATATCTTCAACTCCATGTGCCAAAGCTTGTTCATGTAAACATTTGCAATATTCTTCGGCAGCTTCGCAGTGATCATCGGATACACTTATCTTGGCACAGGCATCAATAATTTCACGTGCAATTTTCATTTTATCATCTGCACCTTCCGTATACATCTCAGCATGTTTCAGAGCAACAGATGGAGCAAATTTGCCATTAGCATCGATCTTAAAAATAAGTTTGGAATGTTTGTTATATTAGGTGATTGTGTTAATAATGTAACGCATTTTTAATTTACCACTTCATATTTCTTCATAATACATGCACGCAGACATTTTCCCTCGGCTGTCGAGGCTGATTTTTTACCTATAATCTCCGCGAGATCAGCTAAAAAGGAGTAAACACGTAGTGATTTAATTTGAAGACTTTTAAACACATTTGAAGACTTTTTAACATTTTTTCTTCAAAGAGCCAAGAAATGACAGATAAAACAAGAAAAACGTTGTGATCGTAGATGTAAGTAACAAATTTGGACACGAAATGATAAACCTGGCTTGGCAACCGTACGAAGACATAACTCTGTTATGTCCATGTAAAACTCTTCAACATTCTGGCACATAAATAATGCTTCATACCAAGATCTATTAATAGGGCCATCAAGCAAGCGAAGTCCAGCTGTTTTTCTCAAGTCCAATGTCAAGAATTTGGATTTATTTACGTTTTCATAATGGAAGCCAATTCACAATTTTGAAAGCAAAGTTGAGAAACAGCTAATCTCCCTGGATGACCTTATTAATGCGCCCTGCTTCATATCTGAAATTAAATTTTCTCACCATCAGTGGCACCAGTTTCTGCCTTGCAAGCTTCTCCTTTGGACATAAATTCCGCAATTAATGCATTTTTATCGATTGCACCACGAACTAAAACCGCACCGACAACACAGAGAATTGCAAATGTTAGAAAATACTTGGCCATTTTTGACAAATATGTTATATTATATTACTGAATAAAATATAACTGGATGTTTATAGTAAAACAATTCAATTGATACTCAATATATTTTGAAACAATTGGCGACTATTTATGGGAAGGAATCTTCAGTTTCTGCGTTCCGTTAAATTATAGGTCACATGAAATAAACTGAAAATTTATATTTTCAATTTACCATTAGACATAGATCAATGATTTTAGAATATGCAAAAACCGTTATGAGCTGCAGTAGAATTTTTGAAAACAATCATTAACAACAATTGAAAGATAATTAACTACCGATTTAATTGGTAGTGTATACATGAATGCAAATAAATAAACAAATTGCACCGTTTCATAAAATACTGAAAATTTTTGGTTGTTTTACGAATAGAAGACAAATGATGATTTAGTTGTATTAAAGCTACACTAATTCCAATTTTGTGATTTTATAGCCTGTTTTACTAGAAGATTGAAAGCATATTCGAATCAATATCAGTCACTCGAATTCGAATCAGATTGGGTTCCTGTAACAGATACTCCAGATACTAGATGTCGATTCAGAATGATGGTATAAAGGACAAAGATATTCTTCATTAAATATATATATATATATTTACCGAAATATTGCCAAGACTTTTTAAGCTTTTAAAATGCCGGTACTCTTGTCTTTTATTTTTAGCCCCTCTATCATAATATTTTTTTTCGAAACAAAACTGACATAAAAAAATGTGGCATTCAGTTTCTTAAATTAAAAGCTAGATGACGCTGTTTGCATTTGTTTGCTAACAACACCAGTATTCGTGCACCTGACAACGCTGTGTTGTAATTAAAAGGCGATGTGAACATAATTTTATTTCTGTGTTACCCCTGCTAATTGTTGAGGACAAGGTTTATTCATATTTGGTAACAATTGTTACCAAATGTTAAGGGCCCCATAAACTATAAATCATGCCGTCATGCCGATGAACCCCTTTTTGTATATGTGAGATTGACTACACCTTTTTCACATGTTATTCAAAACATATCAAATGTAATTCGAGAATTACATTTGTAATTCACAACATATAGCTTGCAATTCGAGAATTCCATTTGCAATTCACAACATATCAGCTGTAATTCGAGAATTTCATTTTTGTAATTCCTAGAATACTTTTCGAAATTCATAGAATTCCATTTGAAATTCATAAACTTCCATTTGAAATTCAAAGTATTTGCGTTTGAAATTCATAAAATTCCACTTGAAATTAATAAAATTCCATTTGAAATTTAAATAATTCCATTTGAAATTCTTAACATTTGATTTGAAATACATAACATTCCATTTGTTTTTCATAACATTTAATTTTAAATTCGAAAAGTATTATTGGTAACACAAAAGGAATATGTATGAATTTGAAATGAATTGTTATGAATTACAACTGAAATTTTGTGAATTACAAGTGAAATGTTA
Organism: Musca vetustissima; assembly: GCF_032173495.1. Classification (NCBI taxonomy): domain Eukaryota; kingdom Metazoa; phylum Arthropoda; class Insecta; order Diptera; family Muscidae; genus Musca; species Musca vetustissima. The sequence goes on along the minus strand of NW_026885694.1, from coordinate 48,567 downwards.
TGAATTTCAAATTGGATTCTTTGAATTTCAAATGGATTTCTTTGAATTTCAAATGAAACTCTACGAAATTAAAATTGAAAATTACGAATGAAATTAAAAAAATTTCATTCGTCCCAAAATTTCCATTTTGAGTCGTAAATTCAGTTGTTTTTTTATTCCGTCACAATTTTATTATTTTTGTACAAAATTATTTACTGACAACTTTCAAAATTAATTAATTATAATATTCATTTTCAATCTGGTGAATAATTATTCACCAGATTGATAGGGTTTTTTCCAAAATCAAAACTATTTTGATTTTCTTCATACGTTGTGTGTCATACATACATAAACAAACATTCAAAAAAAAACACATACTATGATAAATGCTGTACAGCATGATGCAGGGAAGATGCATTAGGTAGTCGCATCGACCCAGTTGTTTGTACATTAAATGTCAAAACAAATTGTTGTAAATATTAATTCGCCTTAAAAACATAAAAAATATAATTTCTTTTTAAATAACATTTATATTTCGTTATTTTTTCCAATTTTACTTTAAGAAATTCGGTATTATAAATGTATTTGAGATTTTTAAAACAAAATTTTGGTCACTGCGTATAATTTCATAATGGTGGTCTGTAAATATAAACCAATCACTACCAAAACCAGTAGAAGTCGTCTTAGGCAGGAACCGAATCTACATGCAAAATCTCCAGAATTCGACAATGGAAATTATTGAAAGATGCCGACACAGAAAATTAGTTTTGTTTTCAATTATGATAAACAGACAGACACACAAGACTATAACGATTCTTCTAGTTTATAGATGATATACGATGATGATAGATGATAAACGATATACGAAAAGGATCTTGTATCAATATATCGTGCAGCTACACACTCTTGAGGCAACACATAAAAGTATAGGGCATAAAAACATTTTGTTCTGTTTGAATTAAATTTGCTTAAACTTTGATATGTCAAGGCGAATTGAATTTTATTTGCCTTGTTTACAAATTTTGACATATATGTTACCAAAAAAGTTGCTTTGTTGTAGTGATTCGCCGATGCGACTACCTAATATATCGTTAGCTAAAATGCAAAAAGTCGTAACTAACAAAAATTGAAAATTGACTTATTGAATGAATATTGTCTGTAGACATTAATAATTTTTGGTAGGAAGATTTGGAATTTTCGAAGAATTCGCTTGTAAACATGCCGAATAAGCGTTGTGATGGGGGCTTCCCGGAAACTTGGGCTAATATTGATCATTTTTGGTAGGGAGATTTTCTACTTAATGACAATCTAAAATATAAAATTACAGCTAATTTGGTTGAAGCAAGTATGCAAGCACCACAAAATACCGAAATTTGGGATACATATTATGAGGTATTGCCTAAAAAGTGAACCAATATTAATCATGTTTAGTAGGAAAATTTGACACCCCATGAGAACGTTAAAATTCAAATTTGAGCCAATTCTATTAAAAAACGTGCCCAAAACTCCAAAATACCAAATAATGGGGGTTCTATACATTATATGGGGGCTACTCGGAAAATTGGGCTAATGTTGGTAATTTTTAGTAAAGACATTTTCTACTCAATCCAAATATTAAATTGAAAAACCTTCTCAAGCTCCCCAAAAATACCGATCATTGGTTTCTAGCCTACTATGATAATATTTAGTAGGCAAATATGATAGCCAAAGTGGATCCAAAATACCAATTCAAAGCTAATTATGTTGAAAACCGTGTCTAAAACCTGCAAAATTTCGAATAATGGGTGGTACCATCATATAATGGTAATTTTCTGTAGGAATATTTGACACCTAATGAGAACCAAACGGAGAAAATTACAGTCAATTAGGTTGAAAATGAGTCAAAAATGCCTATAATACCGAATATTTGGTGATATGGTTTCGTAATGATTTCGTGATTTCAAAGATAGTCAGACGGACATGCATAAATCGATATAGAATTTTATTCTGATCAATTATGGGGTCTTCGGTGAATATTTCGAAGTGTTCCACCTTATGGTGGAAATATGGAATGGACGCGTAAACACTTCGCTTATGTCGTTATAATCTCATTCCCATATTCAAGCATAATAGGTTCGTTCGTTTACTTTCCCAGTAATATTTACTCAGTAAGAATTTGCAGAGAGTAAATACGAATTTTTCCTTCTCAAGAGAGAAAACTGCAAAAAGTAAACGAACAACATCCAGTAAAAAGATTGTTTCGACACAGCTGATTAAAACAACAAACAAATTGGCGCAAACTAAAAAACAGCAGTTTTATTAGAAAAATGGATAACAAGCGGATGTTGTTTGTTTCCCACAAACATTTAAAAGTGTTGTGTGATATGGGGGTGGACATAACCGATGGTGTTCAAGACATGTTAGGGATGCACACTTTTTTGTTTGGATTTGGAACCTAAAAAATCGTTCGCTAATTACTCTTGTATTACCTTACTTTTAAATACTTGCGTTTTCTTCATCCATTTCGGTATTTAATGATACAAAATCAAAATAAAATTCACAAAACAATCAATATTCTTGAGAACGATTTTTTTTTTGTTTACAAAACATAACAAAACAGCTGGTTAAATATCAGCTGATGGTAGAAGAAAATTCTTACTGAGTAAATTTTCCTTGTAAGAATTTGCAAATACTCAGTAACACAACTGTCAAATCTGCTCTTTCAATTCACTCTCTTTTACTGGACTTTTGGGTAAACGAACAACATTTTGTAATAATTTGTACAAATTCGTACAAATTTTTGAGTAAACGAACGAACCTAATATCATTCCCATATTCAAGCATGTGACCAATTTGATATAGTTAAAGTATTATGGCACAAGAAACGCGAAAATAGCTATAAAAAGGAATGGGATGAAATGATATCCAAGAAAAATTATATTTTATTGTTCCCTTGTATGAATATCAGATCCATATCATATGAAAACTTCGCCATTTAGCGGCTTTTTCCATAAAAATAAAACTATATGAAATTTTGAAAAATCTGCTTATTGGATTGAATAAATTCCTAATTTTTTATTGACGAAGTTTCATGAAGCTCTATGGCAAATCCATGTGAACTATTCCTCTTGAAAATTAAACAATTGGAAAGACTGTCTAATATGGATTTTTGACCGTTGTAAAAATTGTAAAAGTTTAAAACTAAACGTAAACAAACATCCCAACCCCAAGACAATGACGTTTTCGTACATATATAAATTTGCAAGTGAACTATTTATTTTAAAATTTATATAAAAATTATTACAAATGTTTGCATTTTAGTTTAACTGCAAGGTCCCCGAAACTTTGGTGATTTGCAATTTTCCATATTCGCAATGCTGCACTACACTTTGAATTGCGTTAGATCGCGATCCATTGCATGCTTCATAAAACATTTGCCATATTGTTCAGCAGCTTGACAATGATCGGTAGACACTTTAATGCGAGCACAGGTATTGACGACCTCTTTGGCTTTCTTTATTTTTTCAGCATCACCAGCTGAAAATGTTTCAGCATGTTTTATAGCAATAGCTGGTACAAATGTGCCATTGACAGTCATCTGTTGGATAAGAAAATAAAGAGGAGATAATTATGAAAAGCTTGAGGTTTAATTTGTAATTTCGATCAAAATCTTACCATTTCGTATTTTTTCATAATGCACGAACGTAGGCATTTACCTTCGGCTGTTGATGCTGGTACCTTTCCTAGAATATCTTTGACATCAGCTAAAAGAAAATATATTTAAATGACATATATATCTTCGTTAAGGATCGTGTAATATCTGTCGAAAACAACATTTGTCTGTCCTGACAATCACTCTGTAATGAATAAAAAAATTTTCTATTTGTTTATAAATGCATTTTATTACCATCCGTGGCTCCAGCATCAGTTTTGCACTCTTCCAATTTTGCCATAAAATCATCCATGGCCGCATTTTTGTCAAAAGCTGCATCAATCACCAATCCTCCAAAAATCCAAAGAATCGTAAAAGCCAATATATATTTTGTCATTTTTCGTGATTACTCAATGCGTCGATATGGGATGAAATGAATGTTGTTGACAAGTGACGTATAAAATAGGTTTCAGTGGGCCTATTTATATGAATATTTTTCGGAAATATAATTGTGAATTGTTCATCTGTGAAATTATGGCATAATTTGTTCAAATTATGAACTTGTTCATACATATAGTTCAATTAGAAATGGCGTAGTTTCACATTAATTCAATTATTATTAGCACCATAGTTATTTCTGTTATTATTTTATTATTGTTAACACGGTCATGTCTAATTGCCTCATAGTGTAAATTTTTGATTTTTTGTTAATTGTAATATTGAAGTTAAGTGCACCGACGAACGTGATTTTGAAATTAAATTTATTGGATGCAAATCAAATGTTTTAGTTATTGAAATTGATGCAAATCGGATATCTGGTGTTGTCAGTTAATGAAAAAGTTCGATGGGTTGAATTGACATGCATTGGCGAAGTTTTATGAAGTACAATATGCAGAATTCATATTCGTATAACCACTAAAAATGATTTCTTCATATTTCATATAGATTAATTATTCTAATGCAAAATAAAAAAATATGAAGACGTTGCAAACGGTATGACAAATTTAATATACACTCCACCTGGTGAAGGGTATTAAAACTAACTAATGTATACCAGTTTTCGTACAGAGTAACAAGATAAAAAAATAATGATACTACACATTCTTATAAAATTTAATACTTTTAGGATACACTTTTTGCTAGGCTTGGATTCAACTTTGGAGGTTAACTCGGATGATATTTGATTTCATTCCGTTGTTAAAGTTTTTTTCGTGTCCCTGGTGCTATCATGTTTCAACTTTTTCTTATAAATTTACCACAAATTCTCAAAGTCTGGAATCTAGCGCAGTACGATTGGGATCATTACTATGTTGAAAGATAAAGTCCCGCAAGATCCCCATTTTTACTGCACATTGCTTCAAGTTTTGCTCTAAATGTCTTTGATGTTATTATTTCATCAACAAAATGAAGGTTTCCAACTCCAGCTGTAAAAACTCACCTTCATTATCAGTGGTCCCGTTCGAAAAAATCGGACCAAAATGCACGTAATAAGGGACCAGATCAGATTTTAGGACGCCCCTTTAGAATTCAAACGGAATTCTCCAAAATTATTAGCATGAAAATGGAACGAAATTTGAAATCATCGGACCAAATTGATTGTTTTTTCGGATCAAATTTGGTCCGAAATGTCAAAACGGCAACACTGCCCATCACTGAGCCGCAAGCATGCTTAAATGTGGGAATGAGATTATAACGATATAAGCTCGTATTTTTCTCTCGCCAATTTTTTTCGCTTCCATCCAATATTTTAATATTGAGTGAAATATACATCTTTTCACATAAAAATTTATGAAGTGAACCAAAGAACCAAAGGTCCTCGGACCACGAAGTTCCTCTACATTTGATTGTTAATGTCAAATTCTTTTAATTTTTTTGACATTCGAAATCTGTTCGCGTTCACAAATTTGGATTCTGCGCTCAAAAGTTATAGCGGTTTTAAATTTTGTATTTGAAATATAATTTTAAATTAATTCCTATTACGCATTTGTTTCCTTTGCATACTTGTCAAATCAAAACGCATTTGTTTCCTTTGCATACTTGTCAAATCACATTGAAGTGCGGTTTAATAGTCGCAAAAAAAAAAACAAATAAAGCATGAAGATATCTGAAAATAAAACAAATTATTTTTTTTATTTAAATAAAACGTTTTTTGAATTATGGATTTTTTAGTATGGTTAAGGGAATGCGGGTTTGCCTTAATCTTCTAAAATATGCGACCGCCTGATGCATTTTACGAAGGGTTCTACTGCATTTCAGTGGACCTTTTCAAATTTGGACTCAAAAAATAGTTTTTTTTTATTAAAACATACTGTTGAAGTTAATACTTGAAGATAAATTGACTTTGCTTATATTATAGAAGTACTCATGTAGTAGGTTAAAATTTTGTAAAAATATGTACACACAATTTATTTTACTTCACTCTGAATACAACTTTCAATACATCAGGTTATAGGAACGCAGAGAACGCATAAAAATGTCTTATTCTGGTATTCCGCAAATTGAAAGAAAGAATAATAATTCAGAACATTTCAACAGAGGACATGGTGGCAGACATATCTACAAAGGGTTTGTCGAAACAAAAGATTCAACGATTTTGTCAATGTCTTGGTTTATATAACTTCAAGTCTAGTGGGGGTTTTGAAGTTACTACTTGAAGATAAATTTATTTTGCTAATATTATAGTAGTACTCAGGTAGTAGGTTACGATTTTGCAAAAATATGTACACACAATTTATTTTTCTTCACTCTGAATAAAGCTTTCAATACATCAAATACGCTCCAAATTTTCGACTTTGGAATTTAATTGTAAAGAAGCTCCTGTGAAGCTTTGCTAAACGAAGCAAAATCACGAGTTCTACAATCCTATAATCAGTTTAGTCCATTATCTGGCCCATTATCACGGATCACATGTGCGTGCGTTGTATAGATAAAAAATGCATTTAAATTATATGCAATATGTTCATATTTCGCAAGTTATCAGCTTGCAAACCTCAGCTCCAAGGAATTTAAAACATTTTTTAATATTCCCATATGAAATTTAGCTTTTCTCATAATTTTCTTTGCTTATAATGTATTTTTTCATATCCTTAAAAAACTGAACTTTCAACTTTTCCCTGGGATAATTTGTCTTTAACTCTAGCTCTTATGAATTGTATTGATTTTATAGTCACGCTTTTATTGTTTTTTATTATAATATACATTTCTTATGATAATCTTTTTTGTTTTTAGTGGTTATGCATGTTGTTTTATTTTTATTAATTAAAATATTTATTTTATTTCGAACATGGAAATAATTGATTGATTTTTTTTTTTACTTTTTGAATTCAATGAATAATATTTAAAATATGTAAAGTGTATTATCAAATATCTGGGTGACTAATCACATTTTTGTATTTTTTATCATTTGGCTAATTTTACAGTTCACGTATAACGAAACAATTAGAACAAATTAAAATAATTGACTTTCACATTTTGTAAAAAACAAAATGTTTTATTAGAACAAAATAACAATAGCTATTATTATTGTACAAATTAATGAACTAATAATACATGTCATTATAATTCGAAATAAAAAAACTCTAATTTGTAAATTTATACTAAATTAATTTTGTAAAAATTTTATTTTAGATATGTATGTCCAAAAGTGATAAAATAAATAATAAAATTTATTAAAAAAGAGAATAGTCGACTGGTGAAATGTTTCGCCGTTGGACAGAAATACAACGGTGCCTCATTCGGGAGGGACGAACTTTTTATATTGTTTGCATATAGATATTAAAAAAAAAAACTTTACCAGTGTTCTATTTTAATAGGAAGTATTATTTATGGTAGCCATGTTTAAAAATGAAGATAAGCAATCCAATAAGCATATTTTTTCAATATTTCATATAGATTTATTTTTTTATGAATACTTATGAATACCATATTCAGCCGCTAGATGATGCAGCTTACACAACGGCATTGGCTATAATTTGATATTTTAGTTGTGAAATTGTGCTAAAAATTCAAAAAGGTACGGTATTTGGCACTCTCTGGCTAAGGTAAACCAAAGTATTTATTTCCCAGAAAATCCTGAGGACCTACGACAGTAAATTCGAGTAAACACTATTCAAACTACTACTCTCCGAATAATGGAGAGTACCGTTATAGGGGAATCTATCCTAAGAAGTGGTCCAATATTTACAAATTTTGATAGAAGGACCCAATGTACATTGAAAGGCCAAATTACAGTAAATTCGTGTAAAAACCCTGTTCAAACTCCCTAAATTCCGAAAAGCGTGGGTTACCTTTATATGGGGGGCTATCCAAAAAAGTTGACCCTTATTGATCACTTTCGTTGACATGATTTACTATTCAATGGTATCTAAAAATACCAAATTACAGCTAATTCTTGCCAAAAATACCCAACATATATAATATTTTGACCTACCGTTATATGGGAGCTATACCAAAACGTGGACTGACATATCACATTCCTAATTCCAAGCCCTTTAAAACCGAACGAGGATTCAGACAAGGTGATAGTTTGTCGTGTGTCCTTTTTAACATCCTGCTGAAAAAGGTCATACGAGAGGCGAAAGTGAACAGAAATAACACTCTATACACCAAACAACACATGTTACGCGCCTACGCCGATGACATCGACATAATGGGTCGAACATTGAGAGCGGTAACAGCCACCTTTGAACAAATTGAGAATGAGTCTGCCAAAATGGGTCTGGCAGTAAACGGCAAGAAGACCAAGCTGATGGTATCAACGCGCAAGACGTCCAGTAGACTCGGACCAACTGTGGAACTTGAGAACTACAGCTTCGAGGTAGTCAAAGATTTTATTACCTTGGTACCGTCATAAATAAAACGAATGACATCAGTTTTGAAATTCGGAGAAGGATAGAATACTATGTGCATTTTTTTCATGAAGAATCTTAATTGTCGTCCCCGACACACCTATATGTGATATTTATTCCCACTGCTCTAATTATGGCAAAAAATAGGATATATGGCTCATAGTCTTTAAAATACCAAAAAATTGTATGGTCAGGTTCTATGGGAGCTATGCCAAAACCGTAAACTGACATTGATAATTTTTGGTAGAAAGATGTGGCAACCCATAAGAATCTGAAAAATTAAATTAGAGTGAATTCAAAAGCCGAATAATGGAGGTTACCATTCTATGGGGGCTACCCGGAAGCATAGGCTAATATTGATAATTTCTCGTAGGGACATATCTACTCAATTAGAATCCAAAATATTTAATATTTCCCAAACTGTTTGAAACACGTGCTCAAGCCCCCAAAATACCAATCTTGGGAATATAGCGTTTTTGGACTTCTCTAAAAGGTTATAAAATAATTTCTCGATTTCAGTATTGACAATTATTTTACAACTTGTTTCGATTACACTGTGCAACACAAAAAATAATTACCGGGAAATTCCAACAGATTATGAAAGAGGGGATAAAAACAGAAGACACGTGTATCGGCGTTTTGAAAGTTTACGTCGGGAGGTAACCAAAAAAGGCGGCGCAATATTCCCCCTTTTCAAGAATTTTGATCATTTTTGAATTATGATTTCTTGAAATCCTTGAATTTTAGGTATATAGTGTCTTCGGCAATATTACTGATAAAATATCGAGGAATATTTTGGTCTGCAACTTTAACCCTCAACCGACTCATTAAAGGGGTCTTTTCGGTCCCCTTTTCCAGGAGTGATTGAAAACTCATTCAAAACGGGGTTAAAGCTGCTCAGAATATTTCACAGAAATGTTCGCCATAAAGTTTAAATCTCAGAATAGACAAAAACTCAATAATCAGCCTAAATGTCGAAAATCCTAAAAAAAACAAAAGCTCATTTTAGGGTTAATATCGTACTTATTACTAGTTTTTACCCATTTTTCCCACAAGATGTCGTTTTAGAAGGATAGTATAAGGAACAAAAATATTCTCCATCAATTTTTAGCATAAGTCACTGAACAAGAGAAATCTGTATATATAATGTATATACCGAATATATAGTCATACATTTTGAACCTAAAATTAAAAATGTTATTGTATTTTTTTTTTTCAAATATATTTCTCAGTATTTTTTTCGAAAAAGTGCATGAAAGTAACACGAAACTTAATTCTGGGTACATAATGTCAAAGAATAAAATATTCTACGTCAAAATCCACTTCAAGTCTCAGAACAAACTATATATTTATATTCAATAGTTTTTAAGAAATTCACATTATCAAATTAACTGAAAATTGTAAAAAAAATTGTTGTTATTATATATAATTTTATTATGTATATTTCTTAAAAACTATTGAATATAAATATATAGTTTATTCTGAGACTTGAAGTGGATTTTGACGTAGAATATTTTATTCTTTGACATTATGTACCCATAATTAAGTTTCATGTTACTTTCATGCACTTTTTCGAAAAAAATACTGGGAAATGTTTTTGAAAAAAATACAATAACATTTTTAATTTTTGGTTCAAAATGTATGACTATATATTCGGTATATACGTTATATATACAGATTTCTCTTGTTCAGTGACTTATGCTAAAAATTGATGGGGAATATTTTTGTTCCTTATACTATCCTTCTAAAACGACATCTTGTGGGAAAAATGGGTAAAAACTTGTAGTAGTACGATATTAACCCTAAAATGAGTTTTTGTTTTTTTTTAAGATTTTCGACATTTAGGCTGATTTTTGAGTTTTTGTCTATTCTGAGACTTATAGCAAAACTTTATGGCGAACATTTCTGTAGAATATTCTGAGCAGCTTTAACCCCGTTTTGAATGAGTTTTCAATCACTCCTGAAAAAGGGGACCGAAAAGACCCCTTTAATGAGTCGATTGAGGGTTAAAGTTGCAGACCAAAATATTCCTCGATATTTTATCAGTAATATTGCCGAAGACACTATATACCTAAAATGCAAGGATTTCAAGAAATCATAATTCGAAAATGATCAAAATTCTTGAAAAGGGGGAATATTGCCCCGCCTTTTTTGGTTACCTCCCGACGTAAACTTTCAAAACGCCGATACACGTGTCTTCTTTTATTATCCCCTCTTTCATAATCTGTTGGAATTTCCCGGTAATAATCAAAAAAATTCAAATTTGTCGCACAGTGTTATGTACGGAACACATACTTTATTAATATATGTAAATATTTGCATATTATTCAAGAAACATAAGTAGGTATTAATGTGTTTTCTGTGACCCGTTAAATAAACACAACAATAGTTAATATTCATAATGTTCATTAATTCCATGAGCATTAGCCTGTTGCTTGAAACATTTGCCATAATCTTCAGCTGCTTGACAATGATCCGAGGAGACTTCAATGTTGGCACAAGCATTAATAATTTCCGTAGCCACTTTCATTTTATCAGCATTGCCATCGGTGACTTTTTCGGCATGTTTCAATGCAACTTCTGTGACAAATTTACCAGAGCCGTCCATCTGAAAGAAAAGCCAAACTTAATACAAATGCATACATATGTTAACTTCTAATCAGGAGACAGTTCTTACCACTTCAAACTTTTTCATTAGGCAGGCACGCAGACATTTTCCTTCCATAGTTGAAGCTGGTTTCCTTCCCACCAATTCCTCTATATCGACTGCAAAATAAAAAAAAATCGTTATATTTTTTAATTAAAATTTCAATTTATAAGACTGTGTGACTTGTTTTGGATTGCCATGTTTATAGGCTAAAATAATTTTCTGTAGCGGGTTTCGATTAATTATAGCCGATCCCTGTTATTTTATTCCTTTGCTGTAATTTAATGTCTGTGAAAAATCTTACCATCAATGGCACCAACTTCACTTTTACATTCTTGGGCTTTAGTTTTAAGCTTTTCAATGGCTTGCTGTTTATCGAATTCTCCACGAACAGAAACAGCTCCAATAATGCACATAACAGCCAAAGATACCCAGAATTTTGCCATTGTAGTTAATTTTTTGGTTTTAAATCGTTTTTAACTTGTAATGTATAATGTTTGGATATTGAATTCCAACTGTTATTCCACATAGATTTTCCAGTTATTTATTTGAAATTTAAACTAAAATTTTCAAACTATGTTCCATTCTTTGGAGAAAAATAATTCATGTGTGAAATTATGGGTTATGATCTTGCACGATGACGAAAAATACTACAAAATAAATGTGACCTTGTCGTTTTGGGTATTATTTTTTGTCAAATGTGATCTGTGAACTTTGCTTTGAATATTTGAATGGGCATCCTATACAATAATTGTGACGTCAGAATTTGGATAACAACTACAATATTTAATTGCAAAACTTTATTGCAAAACCTCGATCATAAGCTCGACTCGAAGGAGAAAAACAAACGGACTTAAAACTCATTTAAATGATCATCGCCCCTCCATGTTTAAATGATCATCGCCCCTCCATGTTTTAATCATGTTAGTCTCACATGACCGTATGACACCATTTTTATAAATATGGTTCCATACTCCAAATTTGCGGTATTTTGAGGGTGATAAATCTTCCTATTAAAAATAGTTATCAATATATGTCCAATATGACTATGCCTAAATCCCATATTTTGGATTTGGGACACGTCTTTCAACCAAAGCGGCTGTAACTTGTTATTTTGGTTTTCAATTGGTTTTCAAAAATTATTATTATTTTTTTTTTTTTTGAGAATATAACAAAAATATCCCATTATATTATAATACACTCCTCTTGGAAAATAATTGTCGGTATGGGTCTTTTTTCGTATATCCCTATTATTCATTAAATCCGATGCCGGGATAATATTGCATAATATTGTCCCAGTGTGTTTGAAAATTTTATTGTAAATAAATGTCAGTAACCTTATGGTGGACATTTTTGGTATATAGAAAGTTAGGCCCTGCCGATATTAACCTATACTCTTATACCCTCATCCCTCTGGCTTATGAGGGTATATACATTTGCAACGATAAAAATGTGACACATCAAAAAATCGGGTTTTGACCCCAAGTCTCAGAAAATTTGGAGTAGATTTACAAATATCCATTCGTCCATCTGTCTGTTTGCCTGGCAGGTGCCTATGATAAATGTGAAAGGTAGGAATCGCTTTTATCCAAACTTTACACACCTTAATATTTCATCCAAAACTAGATTAAGTTTGTCGATGTATCGGTCAACTATTTCTGGTTACTCCTCCACAAAATGATAAAAATTTTGCTGAAAATTAATTTTATAATGTGAACAAGGTATCCGATTTGAAAGAAAGTGTGGACAAACCAATATTTTACTTATCCATTATAAAATTTGAAGGTGCGGCTTTTCGGTTCACTCCATATAGTGCCTACCCAACAAAGTGTCATAGTTTTGAATTTGAAAATCCAATATCAATCGAATTGAATGTTCGATTTATTCCAAATTTTATACAACGTTATACTTTAACCTAAGTTGACCATAATACATCCTCTTTATTAGAGGACAGTCATCTATTTTAACTGGCTGCCATCTATAAAATATATGTCCTATATCTGTCATCTATTTCTATATGTCCTATACCGATTCATCTATTTTTGAAAATTTATCAATATTTATTTTAGTAAATTTATATGTTTACTTCTTTTCTTATTGTCAACTTTATGAGAAAACATATTGATCCTGATTTTTGTGACACTATTGGTAGGTTTCAGATCCCACAAGAATTTTCTATTCGGCGAAATAGTTTGTGATTATAAAATAACGTCAAAAGATCTAAATGTTCCAGTACTCAGAAAGTGGTAAAACTTTTTAAATGTGTAAAGGGAAAATCGAAAACAATTTTGATTGGTTCAAGTTGTCTGCAGGTTCAAAAGCTACGCACATATCGTTGTCAGGGTGCGCAAAAATTCGCTCGAGAATGTTCGCACACACATAACAAACGAGTGAGAGCAAACAACAACGTTCGTTCGATTCGTTTGGTGGTTGAAATTCTTTCTGACATTCTCTCACGAATGAAAACAAACATTCCCGAATTCTCGCGATTGCTCAAAACGGCTCAACGACGCTTGCAGCGAAATTTTATCATTAGTGAATTTTTCGTACAATGCGAACATTCGCAAGAGATTGCAAATGCTTGTTCATTCATTGTAACGTTATAATTCCTGATAAATTGAAAAAATTCGAATTCTCGCCCGTGAGCATTCGTGAGAAAGATCGTATTTTTATCATTCTTCGCACCCTGATCGTTGTGCAAAAGGTAATATTGTTTACCTATAATAAATATCGGCATTGGTCGACATTCTTTTACTAATAATACTATTGTGTTTTATTTTATTGCTTACGACTACGTATTGGACGTACTGATTCTATTGGGAGAACCACAATTGCACTGTACCTGCCAACCATTATTACTATTTTATTCAATTAAAAAATCATTAATCGAAGTAAATAGTTTTTTCTCTCGATTTCACCTGTTTTCAAATAAATTGTTTAATTTGTTCTTGTTGTCATATATTTTTATTTTCAAAATCTGGTCGCCTTATTTTACCAAAACCCAATAAAGTCAATCCCTTTATGGTACCTCCACCAAAAAGTGTCAAAATTTTGAAAATTGTATGTGAAGCTAATGAAGTATCAGATTTGAACAGTGAAATTAAAACCGTAATGGGATCCATCGGTCCTCCTCGCAAAGGGTAAATACTATGTACTTGATTCCGAACTCGGTTGTTTTACCATTATTTGATTTGATTTAAATCGCCTATAACTATTTATGAATGTCCTTTATAATTTGAACATACATTTTTTTATTGGAAGTGTCAGACGATGGCCAGCTAAAGCGTACAGTCTAAATCGTTTATAACGACACTATATCACTTATAACGTCCTATTAAAAAATCCGAAGGAAAGTTCTACCCTTTATCAGATATCGTTTATAACGACATATCGCTTATACCGTTCAATTCCGTCGGTCCCTGAACCGATTTCGAGTGTAGTTAAATTTTACCGAATAAAAATGGAAGCCATAAGTATTAACTTCTGGCTGTTGTGTATTAATTTTTATTAATTTTTCGGATCTAGAGCATTTATGCACATTTCTACTCTCAGAACGATTTTAGAATTTCTCTGTTTATAAGTAACGCTAAACTAAAAGAAAATTTTAAAATTTAAAGAATAAAAATGCTCTATTTTAATATTTAATTTTATTTTAATATTTAACTATATTTTTACCATTTATTTTTTTAATTCTTGGTAAGGTATATTTTTATAAATACGCAAATTATTTAAAGAATTTATTGAAAGTTTTCTCGTCGGTTAATTATTTTTCGTCAACAATTAATATTGATAATTTTCATTAATTCCATGGGCATTAGCCTGTTGCTTGAAACATTTGCCATAATCTTCAGCTGCCTGACAAGGATCCGATGAGACTTGAATATTGGCGCAAGCATTGATAATTTCGGAAGCCACTTTCATTTTATCAGCATTTCCATCGGTTACTTTTTCGGCATGTTTTAAGGCAGATTCTGTGACAAGTTTTCCAGAGGCATCCATCTGAAAAATAATCGTAAATTAATAAAAACACGAACATATATAAACTTCTAATCAGTTAGGAGGCATTACTTACCACTTCGAATTTCTTCATTAGGCAGGCACGCAGACATTTTCCTTCCATAGTTGAAGCTGGTTTCCTTCCCACCAATTCCTCTATATCGACTGTAAAATAAAGAATTTCATTATATTTTCTTTAATTGAAATTCAAATTTCAAACTATAGGAAGGTGTAATTTTTTTGGATTGCCTAACATCATTCCTCCGACGTGAATTTCGATTAATGATAGTCGATTTTATTTCCTTTGGTGTATAATTGTAATTTGTCTGTGAAAAATCATACCATCAGTGGCGCCAACTTCACTTTTACATTCTTGTGCTTTAGTTTTAAGCTTTTCAATAGCTTGTGCCTTATCGAATTCTCCACGAACAACAACAGCTCCAACAATGCACATAACAGCCAAGGATACCCAGAATTTCGCCATTGTAGTTAATTTTTTGGGTTTAAATCTTTTTTAAATTGTTATGTATAATATTTGGATGTTGAATTCCAACTGCTATTCCACTTCGATTTTCCACTTATTTATTTGAAATTTAAACTTAAATTTTCAAACGATGTTTCATTCTTTAGTGGAAAATAATTCATGTGTGAAATTATGGGTTGTGATCTTTAGAGTGACGAAAAATGCTATAAAATAAAGTTGGCCTTCTAGTTTCGGACATTTAATTATTATTTTGTCACTTGTGAACTATGATTTTGACATTCGTTTTCCAATTCAGATAAAATGTGATCTGTGAACTTTGTTTTGCATATTTGGTTTGACTTCCTATTCAATGATTGTGACGTCAGACAATTTATTTATTCTTATAGTATAAAAACCTTAAAGGCCTTAATATCTATCTACTGAGAATAATAAAATACATAGTCTGACATAAATTACACACTAAAGTGAAATATATTCTAATAACTAATTTCACTTCCATAAAAATAATGTAGGCTCCAGTCATTAAAATTCAATATAAAATTAAAGATAGTTAGACACGTGGGCTGTGGTTACATTTATTATTCATGCAGAAAACTGATTCAGTTTTAATACTTAAACATTAAACGATCAAATGTTTGCTACGTTTTGGTCAATATTCGGTATTTTAGGTGTTTAAATTGATATTTTGGATGCACTTTGGTTATCAGATCGGCGTAGCCGCCATATAACGGTAAGGGGGTAATTCGGTCCTCTTTCCCAGAAATGATTGAAAACTCATTTAATGAGTAATGAATTAGTTCTAGTATGATGTGTGTTAAGTTTCGTGAAAATCGGATAAGATTTAGAGCTTTAGATTTATAGCTCCCCTAAATATTTTCGTCCGATTTAAGGTAAATGGTGTACCAAAGTCCTTTAATATCTTTCGGTTTGCACGAAATTTGGCACAGCGTAATGACTTAGGTCTAGAATGTTTCCTGAAATCGGTTCAGATTTATATATAGCTTCTATATCTGACCAAATGAAAAATTTTGTGTCGGTTGCAGAATGACATGTTTACGGATCCAATTTAATTTTACTGGTCCTTTAAAAATTCCACGTCTGTTAGGATTCATATGTTGTATATACCCAAAGTGGTGAAGGGTATCATGTAGTCGGCTCCGTCCGACTTTACTACTTACCTTACTGTTTTTTTTATTTTTTTTGGAGCATGAACAACCTACTATAACATAAAACCATGACATAGTCCCCATATATAAATGTCCTGATCGACTTAAGGATTTTTGAATGCACCTCACGTGGTGAAGGGTATAAAAAGGTCGGTCGAATTTAACGACGTTTTTTGTTATTTTCATTTAATATGAACCTTATTAAAATTCAACCGAAAATCTCAACAACTCTGGAAGATATATCCGACTTATTGCGTCAGTATCAAGCGAGGCCAAAACCTCTTTTAAAACGTTAACCTCGTTTCTCTCGAAACAGTGTTTTTACGATTGGCGGCACGATTACTCAAAAACTAATTGTCCAATCGGTTCCAAATTTTAACACGTTTTTCTGGACCTACATAGTTATCGTATGAAATAGAATAAATCCAGTCGCTGAAGATCTTCTATATTTTCTAGCTTGGTTTTTGGCCGAAAATATGAGATTTTTCCAAAAATGTCCGTTCTAATTGCGTTGAAATTTTGAGATTAGGATTATACGGTGGTGATCGGCAATCATGCCCGCCATCGAAAAGAAAAAGGAGACAAAGTTCACCTATTCCTAACTGAATATATATTTTTTCTAAGCCTAGATTTTGCCTTACCATTGATATAAAAAACTTCTTCTATAATAAAATACTTTGAATTATTTTTTAGTACCAGTTCGCTATAACCGAAAACCAGTACCCTAATATTATGTATTGTTGTAATTGCTGGATCACATTTAATGTGCTTCATACATATCTCTTAATTGAATTTTATGTTGTTATTTCAATCAAAATAAAAATATAATTACACACATGACTTACTTTTGGACAGAGCTGGCGGAGGGAACGAATATAACATATTTTTTTACATAAATAAATTGTAACCCCCGAATTTGGATAACAGTGTGGAATCAAAATTCAAAGAACTAAAATTACGTTACTCATTACTACCATTCAAAATAAAAACCCAATAATAATGACAAAATTCGTAATAATATTGGTTGTTAACTGCATTTTTGCAGCTGTCCACGGAGAATTCAATAAAACCGACGTCATTGCCAAATTGATGAAGAGAACTGAAGAATGTAAAACAGATGTTGGTGCCGCGGACGGTAATATTTATTAAAATTCTGAAAATGTTTTCATTATACAACTATTTACTTGCTTAATTTTCCTACAGTCGATATAGAGGAAATGTTGGAAAGAAAACCAGCCTCAACAATGGAAGGAAAATGTTTGCGTGCATGTCTAATGAAAAAGTTCGAAATGGTAAGATGTTTTGATAATCAAACATACGACCAGAAAAATATACATATTTGTGTTTTAATTCACAATCCTCCTTCAGATGGACACCTCTGGAAAATTTGCCACAGAAATTGCTTTGAAACATGCCGAAAAAGTAACCGATGGCAATGCTGATAAAATGAAAGTAGCTTCGGAAATAATTAATGCATGTGCCAACATTCAAGTCTCATCGGATCATTGTCAAGCAGCTGAAGATTATGGCAAATGTTTTAAGCAGCAGGCTAATGCTCGTGGAATCGATGAAAATTATCAATTTTAAGAACTAAAATAAATGATTTATTTATTAATTGTGTTCCAGTAAAAAAAAAATGTTTTATAGCAATTTTCAATTTTTTCAAAATGGAATAAATAGTAAAAAAATAATATTAACACTAACTAAAGTCAGACTAGACATTTCTTAAAAATTATTAAATTTAAATATACAGCTTATTTTGAGACTCATAGAGAAATTTGATATAGAATATTTTATTCTTTGATACTATGCTCGTAAAATTAAGTTTCATGTTACTTTCATACAATTTGTTGAATTTTTTTTTTTATTTTTTAATTTGTTATCCCAAATTGACTCTTGTTTAGTGACTTATACTAAAATTTCATGTAAAATATTTTTGTCCTTCCAAAACTAAATCTTATTGGAAAAATTTATACAAACTCGGAAAAAAGATGAAAATTTGTATATTTTTAAGGTTTTTGACTTTTTTATTCTGAGACATATGGTAAAACTTTAATGCGAACATTTTTGCAGAATATTCTAACATGCTATAACCGCTTTAAAATGCTTTTTCAATAATTTCTGCTAAAGGGCGACCGAAAAGACCCTTCAGAGAGCCGACTGAGGGTTAACGTATTAGACAAAAATATTCCTAACATTTATATCAGCAATATTGCCAAAGACACCATATACCTAAAATGCAAGGATTTCAAGAAATTTTAATCCGAATATGTCCTAGAGATGGGAAATATTGTCACGTCTTTTTAGGTTACCCTTCGACGTAAACTTTCAAAATACCGATGCATGTATCTTCTATTTTCAACCCTCAATCATAAGTTTTTGGAATTTGCCGAAAATTACTTTTTGTGTTGAAGAGTGTTATTAGTTTTTGAGTTATCGTGGAGAAAAACGAGAAAAACGTGTTTGAAAATTAAAGGGACATTCTTCAATTAGTGTAGGCTCGAATAAAATAAAAAATTAAAATTCAATGTTTTGAAACCTAGAATAGGAGGTCCCCTTAATCCAAAATTTGCAGATCGGTTAGGGACACTTGAATTAGATACCGATAAAAAATAATTAATAAAGCTGTAACAAAATTACTATGATTTTTAGACAGATTTTCATTTATACATGGATTTTAATATATATTATTTTAATGTATATATAATTTTGAGTTCCTACATCTAGAACAGATCCATATAGACTAATTAAAAAACCGCACGATAATCCAATTTTTGAATAAATTAAAGCGCTAATTTTGGATGGGTACAAATGTACCACAGTTATTGATCTACGTAGGTAATAACTTTAAAAACGTGAAAAATATATTCCGAGTGCGTGACAAACATCAATTCAATTTGAATAGGAAATAGAGGCCGGTATATTAACTCAATGAGAGTTTAGCAACCAATGTATTCTTTGGAATACTTTTTCACAAAAATGCATAAACATTTAAAATCGAAAAATGGAAGAAAGTAGGAAAATCGAGCCCTCACTACATTGGGAATATGCATGAATTGCGTTTACTATACCGGAAGAATATATGGAATTTATGTCTTCGTATTTTTTTTATCAATAAATAGTATCTTGTTTTGATAAATAAATTTATC
The DNA here is from genome assembly GCF_032173495.1 of Musca vetustissima. Classification (NCBI taxonomy): domain Eukaryota; kingdom Metazoa; phylum Arthropoda; class Insecta; order Diptera; family Muscidae; genus Musca; species Musca vetustissima. The sequence continues at coordinate 28,668 of NW_026885694.1, read as the reverse complement.
ATAAAAGGATAACCGATGTAACCAATAAGATTACCATAATCATCCTACAAAAAACTTCCTGCAAAAATCTTCTCTCTCCCTTTAATACAAAATATATAATTTGATGAATCCAACATTTTTATTATTCGTATTATTAAATGTTTGATAATTAATATTGATAATTTTCATTAATTCCATGAGCAATAGCATGTTGTTTGAAGCATTTGCCATAATCTTCAGCTGCTTGACAATGATCCGATGAGACATCAATATTGGCACAGGCATTGATAATTTCCGAAGCCACTTTTATTTTATCAGCATTGCCATCGGTTACTTTTTCGGCATGTTTCAATGCAACATCTGTGACAAATTTACCAGAGGCGTCCATCTGGGAGATACATGTAAGTAAAATGTAAAGCAAATAAATACATATATGAACTTCTAATTAGTTAGGGAGGCATTGCTTACCACTTCGAACTTCTTCATTAGGCAGGCACGCAAACACTTTCCTTCCATAGTTGAGGCTGGTTTCCTTCCTACCAGTTCTTCAATATCGGCTGTAAAATAAATGATTTTTCTCATTTTATATAATTTGAATTAAAATCGCACTGTGTAACTTGATATGGTAACAGTAAATATAGCATCGTGGTGTTATGCAAAATAATTTGTCCATATAGATTTTACCTTGATTATAGTAGTCTACCATATTTTATCCTTTTATATAGTCTTACCATCAGATGCACCCACTTCACTTTTACATTCCTCAGCTTTAGATTTAAGCTTTTCAATGGCTTGTTTTTTATCGAATTCTCCACGAACGACAACAGCTCCAAAAATGCACATAACAGCCAAGGCTACCCAGAGTTTTGCCATTTTAGTTATTTGTTTTTATTTAATGATTTGTTGATGTTAAATGTTTGAATATTCAATTCCAACTGCTATTTCACCTAAAATTTCTTGCTATTTATTTAAAAAGCATTTTCACATTATTTCCCATCCTTTTTAGCTGACAACAATTCATGTGTGAAATTATGGGTTATAATCTTGGGATTGATTAAAAATACTACCAAAAAAACTTGAATGAGTAGTTTTGGACATTAAATTGTTTTATTATCAATTCTGAACTTTGATTTCACTTCCTATTCAATGATTGTGATGTCAGAAAAAGGTAATGAAAAAATAAGGACTTTTCTTTAATTACAAAAAACAACAACAAAACAATAACCAAAATTTTTTGTAAATTATTTTTCTTCTTTTTTAAATCTTCAAATATATATGTGCAATGTTACAAACCTTAAAAAGCATTGGCATTCATTTACCAGCCCATTGAAAATCTTGAAAAATTAAAATCGAGAGGGGGGGGGTTCCCTTAAATAAATTTATTGCAACCCATTTGTACCTAAATATAATCTACGCCTTGATCTGATATATGTATGTATTTTCGTTTGAGTTCATGCAAATTGTGTACCAAATACTAAACGTTCCTCCGATCGAGATAAAATTTGGGACAGTGCACTGTATCAAATATTGTCCTTATGAACATCTCTTGTATGTACCCAAAGTGGAGAAGTGTATCATAAAGTCGGCCCCGTTCGATGTTTGATCTTTCCTTGACATGTGTCAAAATGTTCAAATTATTGGTAATTTGAAGATAATCATCATAAAAGTGATTTTTTTCCAAATTGGTCGTGTTTCAAAACCTAGTGCCAAGCAGCGCCAGAGAATATTTTATTGGTTATATCATCAAACGAAATATTATATTTTCTCTGTCCAGAATTTTGTGAACGTCTGACATCGTTCATTAACTTGAAAGTTATAGCCGATAATAATTATAACAATTATTGAAAGTTGCATGTATTAATGTAATAAAAAATTAAAATAGACTTTTACCAATATAGCATTGGAAGATATTAGTCTCAAATTCACCAAAATTGCCTGTGTTTGGCATTGTGTAGCACATATTTTTAGCAAATATCAATTTTTACCACTATTTGGGGTAGCCAACATATAGCGGTAGTCCCTTTATTTTGCTCTTTTTCTTCTGGTATTTGCTGTAATTAGTTATTTTGAAGTTTCATTAGTTATTAAATCTTCGTACCAAAAACTATCAACATTGACTTAATTTTCTGGGTGAACCCCATATAAACACTATTGTTTGGTACGATTTTCAACCAAATCGATTTTATTTCAAATTTAATTAAGACTAGCAGACCCGAACATTTTTCAGGAGAAGGTCAAGTTTTGATCTAATTACTCTTTTCTCAAAGGATAATTTAGTATGGATGGCGTAATTGCTATTCCTATTTTGATCACATACGATTCATAAGCCCTTTGGAGACGTTCTTGAGTTATAAAAGGTTTAAGTAACACAACATTCGATTACTCCAATCTACGACCATTTTATGTTTTTCTTAAAAATTTTCGTTGGTAAAACTCTTTCCACTGCAATTAAAAACAAACGTAGGAAAATGTGAGTCAAATTGGTGCAGTCGTTATCAATGTTTTCAAGATTTTCGCGTATTTTTCAGATTACAGATGACTGAAAAATATTTGTAGTCAAATCGGTCCCGCCGTTCTATACATTGTTTACTTCATTTTTATAAGTAGATTTAAATGAATTTTATTTGAATGTGATAAGTTATTCTTTTTTCGTTTGACTCCAATGCGCTTTTCACGAAAACAGGCTATGTATGAATCGGTGTCGGAATACTTAATGTCGATTAAGCACCCAATCTTTAATCGGGCAAAACGCAAAGAAAATATATACCGCGCCATCCTCACGCCCCATAGAGCATAAACATAATGTTTGGTCGAAATCGGTGCAGTAGTTCTTGAGTTACGGTGCAAAACACAAAAAAAAACTAAATATTATTTCTTTACAAAAATGTTTCAATATTAGCCCTAATTAGCTTACCTTTCATATTCGTGGCTTTGTTTTTATTATTTTTGAGCCATGCATTGTGGAGGTTATAAAAAGACCGGACCGGCTGAAAATAAGACGTTTCTCCTTTATTTTTCCAAATTAACCATATTCTTGATTTTCAAAACCAAAGTTTCTTAAATTTAAAATTGCTGAGATCCCTATAACAGTTTTTTTATCATTTCTTCGTTTATTATGGAAATTAGTTTTTACGATAAAATCGGGAGAACGTAGCAAGTCAGATATCAATCCCCAGTGCAATATTTTTATTAAGGCGAATTCACAGAATGAGATTTAGTGACAGCTAGACAGTCTGCTTTCAATCATTTGTATGAAATCGAGCAAAATACGTTTGGGAGCTATATATAAATGGGCGTATTTAAGCAACTGTGGCATCCATCATTTGGTATGCTGCAGCACAGTGCGCATTTCAAAAATTTATCTCGACACAAAATCCAATACACGTTATTCAATGTTTCATTTTAATGAAATTGGACGAAAATATATATGGAAGCTATATCTAAACCTGAAACAATTTCAATTCAATACGCTATGCTATATTTCATTTGCATAAAAAGGGACAAAAATATATTTGGGAGCTTTTTCTACATTTGAATGGTGCACCATTTACATAAAATGGGACTAAAATATATACATATGTGAGTTATATTTAAATCTGAAGCGATTTGAAACATAACAAAAAGCATACCAGACTAAAATCCATACCCGCTGATAAATTTCGTGATTATACATAGAACACATATAGTCTCCTCGGTGCACCATTTTCATAAAATCTGAACCTATTTCAACAAAACTTCACAGATGTCAACCTGGCAGTATGGTGCTCCATTTACATAAAAGCAGACGAATCTATATATGGGAGCTATGTATATCTAAATCTGAACCGAATTTTTCCAATTTCAATAGCTTTCGTCCATGGGCATATGTTCAAAATATTTGACCCTTTATGGAGAAGGTACTACAGGAAGATCCCATTTTCAGATTCAAAAAAAGTTACGATGTGCAATTTTTTTACCAAATCGGAAACTCCATTCGCATTATAATATATTTATAAATTTTCAAAACATGGACCTTTAGTGGGAGGTACCAGAAAGCGATGACCAATAATTTCCACCTTCAAACATAGTTTTACAAAAAATATTAGGTTATGCAAGGTTATTAGGTTATGTCAAAACTTATAATCCTTTCGCAGGATATTATACATCATTTTTAGCAAAGTTTTAAAAATTTGTATGGGAGCCATTAGAATGACTTCTCAGCTTTTCTCCAATTTCGAACATGATTTATGTTTGGATGAAATATTACGATGTGCAAAGCTTGGCACCATCCAGCTCATGGTACAATTATTAAAGGTAACAGCAAATCCCAGCTGATTTGATTCCAACGTAATACTAGTGTCAATATGAATTTGACAAATTATGTTTTTAAAAATCACCCAACAGAAAAATTATGAACGCATACAATTTGAAATTGTTCTTTATTAAATGTGCTCCTGTATTCAATTTACTCAATCTGCCTGCTGGGAAAGTTTGAGGAAGCAAATCTTTCTTCAAGGAATAACTCGCTATTCCCAGCATTTTCATATGTGTTACACATTTATATGGCAATGGCTCAATTATACGAAAGATGTGGAAGGGATAGAAATATAAATTTAATACAGTTCCATTCATGTTTTTCAATTTTTATTTTGAGGATTCGAAAATATTTCATTTTCAAAATAAATATAATTTAATGATAATTTGTTTGTTTGTTTACATTTTTCTGTCAAATGAGTTGACACTAGTAGAACTTACAACAACAAATTTCCATGTGGTTGTTGTATCGTTTTTTGTACAACAACACTTGCTGTTACCTTCTATTATTATACCATGCATCCAGCTATACACTTCAGCCTTAAGACCGTGTATAAAATTAAGTTTATATGTAAAAACGTTTTCTGTGAGTTTTCTGGCAATGAATATTTTATTTAAATTGAATTGAAAGAGCTTTCTTCACAAAGAACATACATTTTCTGGGGTGAGTCAAATTGACTTATATACGTAAAAGTAACTAAACATCCGTATATATAGTGTTAAATGTTTTATAATTAGTATTGATAATTTTCATTAATTCCATGAGCATTAGCCTGTTGTTTGAAACATTTGCCATACTCTTCAGCTGCTTGACAATGATCCGATGAGACTTCAATGTTGGCACAAGCATTGATAATTTCCGAAGCCACTTTCATTTTATCAGCATTGCCATCGGTTACTTTTTCGGCATGTTTCAATGCAGCTTCTGTGGCAAATTTACCAGAGGCGTCCATCTGAATAATATATGTGTGCATATGGAAATTATTACGAATATGTACATACATACATATATGAAATTCAAATCATTTAGGAAGTATTTCTTACCACTTCGAACTTCTTCATTAGGCAAGCACGCAGACACTTTCCTTCCATAGTTGAGGCTGGTTTTCTTCCCACTAGTTCTTCAATATCGGCTGTAAAATATAGATTTTATTCTCGTTTTAATTAAAGTTGCGTAGTGTTACTAGTTATGATAATAGTAAATATAGCATGGTGGTGTTAGGCAAAAGCATTCATATATTGAGTCTCTACCATATTTTATCCTTTGATATAATCTTACCATCAGATGCATCCACTTCACTTTTACATTCTTGGGCTTTAGTTTTAAGTTTTTCAATGGCTTGCTGTTTATCGAATTCACCACGAACAACAACAGCTCCGATAATGCACATAACAGTCAAGGCTATCCAAAGTTTTGCCATTTTAGTTAATTTTTTTTAATTGTCAATAATTTGTTGATGTTAAATGTTTGAATATTCAATTCCAACTGCTATTTCACCTAAAAATTCTTGCTATTTATCTGAAAAACATAAACTAGAACTTTCGAATTATTTCCCATACTTTAGTTAAAAACAATTGATGTGTGAAATTATGGGTTATAATCTTGGGAGTGATGAAAAATACTACCAAATAAAGTTGACCGAGTAGTTTTGGACATTTAATTATTTTATTATTAATTCTGAACTTTGATTTTACTTTTAATTCAATGATTGTGACGTCAGTAAAAGGTAATAAAAGTAAATGTGGACAATTCAATATCCAAAACTGCAGGGTCAAATTTATTTGAAAGTATCGTCGTCTGAACATCATAACCCATAATTTTACAGGTGAATTATTTCTAAAGAGAGAATGGATATGGAAACTAATATGAAAATGTTAGTTTTGTTTTTCAAATAAATAACCAGTAATTCGTAGCGGATTAACAGTTAGAATTTTAAATTCAAACATTGAACATTAACGTCAAATTATAAGAGATTAATAAAAATGGCAAAACTATTGGTAGTCTTGGCTGTTATGTGCATCGTGGGAGCTGTTGTCGTTCGTGGAGAATTCGATAAACAGCAAGCCATTGGAAAACTTAAAACTAAAGCCCAAGAATGTAAAATTGAAGTGGGTGCCACGGATGGTAAGTTATACGCAGACATCCGACAACGATAACATCAAATGGTTAACTTATCGGGAGCGATTATAATGAATTTAAAATTAAGTAGTTTCAGGTTTCAAGATGCCATTTTCCACCACTTTCTTATTGCATAGAATTTTAATATCAATTAAATGCAAAATAAATTCTTTATTTTTCAGGCGATATAGAAGAATTGGTGGGAAAAAATCCAGCATCTACTATGGAAGGAAAGTGTCTGCGTGCCTGCCTAATGAAGAAGTTCGAAGTGGTAAGAAATGTCTCCTAACTAGTTAGAAGTTCATATACGTATTTATTTGCTTTTATTTACATGTATCTCTCAGATGGACGCCTCTGGTAAATTTGCCGCAGAAGTTGTCTTAAAACATGCCGAAAAAGTAACCGATGGCAATGCTGATAAAATGAAAGTGGCTTCGGAAATTATCAATGCTTGTGCCAACATTGAAGTCTCATCGGATCATTGTCAAGCAGCTGAAGAGTATGGCAAATGTTTCAAACAACAGGCTAATGCTCATGGAATTAATGAAAATTATCAATATTAATTATTGATGGAAAATTGTTATCCGAACTCTTTCAACATATACTTTTAATAATTTGCAAATTTATAAAAATATACGTTACTAAGAATTTAAAAAAGTATATAGCTATGTTGATCTCAAAAATAAAAATATATAATTTTCTTGTTTAAATTATGAATTTTTCTTGTAAATTAGCGTTACCTAAAAACAGCGAATTTTAAAATCGTTCTGAGAGTAGAAAATTGCATAAAACGCACTAGACCTGGAAAATTAGTAAAACCGTCAAAAAAGGTGAATATTTTTCAAAATTAACACAACAAACCAATCATTCAAACGACTACATTCATATTGTGAAATACGATTGGTTGAGCAGCGTAATTATGTACAAATATTTAACGAATCTATAGAAGAGATAGTAGAATCTTTGAATGAAATAAAAGAAAATTGTAAGATTTCATTTTGATTTATTCCGAAGAAGTAGAAATGTCAGTGCCAAGAATGGACATTTGACCTGTACAAAAGTACAGGTATTTTAATATATTTTCTCGATTAGTAATACCTCTCCATATAAATATATACGAATTTAACACCCGTACAAATGACCTATATTGAAAGAAAAAATTTTAAAATCTTAATTATCCACTCATTTTATATTTATGAAGAACAAATTTTACTTTTTTCACCATCGGCCCATCTCGATTTTTTGTATCTACCTGAGCGGACTTTCGGCCGGGCCGAACATTGGATACTCTCCAGCATAGATATACTGACAGGTACTTGAAATGAAAATATAGGGAAAATATCAAAAAATGGACCTATACCGACGTTACTACAAACCGAAATTAATTTCAGAAATTTTTAATGGATACTCTCAGCCTTATGGCTGATGAGAATATTTACACTTTGGCACGGTGAAAATGTGCTTAATGGAAATATTGGTTCTAGACCCCATGTTTCTTTGGACCAACTCCGTTTCAGAAAATTTGGATTTCATCCAAACTTTGCCCATCTTATTATTTCTTCCAAACATAGTACAAGTTCGAAGATGGGGAATATCGGTCCACTCCTTCTGGTACCTCCCACACAGGGGGTAGGCCTTAGGGTAGATTATAGTTCATTATCGAACCTTACGATCTAGCTTTTTATCTCGATATCCTCCGCAGGTGAAATGATTACGACAGAATCTTAGAAACAAAAACGCGGAACAAATTGGATAACTATTTTAATATAAACAAGTAACGAAAGTATTAAAGTCGGACGGGGCCGACTATATGATACCCTTCATCACTATGATTATATTAACCAGTAAGGAAAGTTCAAAAGTCGGACGGGGCCGACTATATGATACCCTTCACCACTATGGGTACATGCAAGACATGTTAATATCTACAATATCCTGTTGATATAGAAATTTCGCATACATTAATCGGGACCTAATTCGGTACTCTGTGCAAAATTTGGTTTCAATCGGAACAATATTGGTAGTTTGGTGCACAATTTACTTTAAATTGGACGAAACTATATATGTGAGCTATATCTAAATCTGACCCGATTTCAACAAAATTTCACATACATCATTCGGGACTAAATTCAGTACTCTGTGCAAAATTTTGCTTTAGTCGGACCACTATTGGGAGTTCGGTGCACTATTTACATTAAATCGGACGAAACTATAAATCGGAGCTATATCTAAATCTGAACCGATTTCAACAAAACTTGGCATATGACTATCTAGACCTAATTCAATACTCTATGCAAAATTTTGTCTCAATCGGATCACTATTGGGAGTTTGGGGCATCAATAAGTTAAAATCGGACGAAAATATATATGGGAGCTATATCTAAATCTGAACCGATTTTTTAACAAAAGTACATGAACGGACGGACAGACGGACGGACATATTCTCAAAAGGAACCATGGGTCTATCTCGATTTGTTTGCCTGTTACAAACACAATACCATGTACCACAGTGTGGTGAAGTGTATAAAAAGGGGTTATTTGTTACCATATACGACTACAAAAAACCAAATTACAAAGAATTTGGTTGAAAAACGCGCTCAAGAACCCCAAAATACCGCAAATTGGGGGCTACAGAAAAAATGGACCTATATTTATAATTTATAATGGAGAGATTGGCTACCTAATAAGAACTCGACGTACTAAATTACAGTCAATTCGGTCGAAAAATACGATCAGAACCCTCAAAATACCAAAAATTTGGGGGTACCGTTATATGGGGACTACCAGAAAAACTGGACCGAAAATTGGGGGTACCCTTAAATGGGGACTATCCGAAAAAATTGACCTATATTAATAATTTTTAGTAGGGAAATTTGCTAACCAATAAGAACTCAAAATTCCAAATTTCTGCGAATTCGATCGAAAAATGCGATCAAAACCCCCAAAATACCGAACATTGGGGGTACCCTTATATGGGGACTATCCGAAAAAATGGACATATATTTATAATTTTTAGTAGGGAGATTTGCTACCCAATAAGAACTCAAAGTACCAAATTTCAGCGAATTCAGTCAAAAAACGCGCTATATACCCTCAAAATACCGAAATTTGGGGGATACCCTTATATGGGAGCTATGACTAAACGTGGACCGATTTTCTCCAATTTCAATAGGGTTCGTCCTTGGGCCAATTAAGTGACCTGTGCTAAATTTCATTCAAATCGGATAATAAATGCGACCTGTACTTTGTTAACAAAAATACATGGACGGACGGACAGACGGACATGCATAAATCGACTCAGAAAGTGATTCTATGCATATTCTCAAAAGGAACTATGGGTCTATCTCGATTATTTTTGCCTGTTACAAACATATGCACAAAGACATAATACCCTGTACCACAGTGTGGTGAAGGGTATAAATATATACAAAAAATTTGAAAAATTTATTAAAGCATAAAATGACATAAAAACAAAAATTAATATGGTGAAAAATACAATTAATTTCGTAGTCTTATTAACCCATTTGAAATTTTGAGAAATCGAAGACAAAAGTTAAAAACTCCGCTTTTTACTGGAGTTTTCTGGGCATGTTCGAAGGTGCCCCACCTGTGGTATTTTACGGAAATTTATAATAACTTTTTTTTGTAGGGACATGGTCACTCATGTACATTTTGTCGTCAACAGAAAAATCTAGTCAAAATGGTTACGAAGATAAAGAACAAGATTGGCATATAAAAAATTGGCCGCGGGTCGAAAAAATTTGAAACCGAGATTTTACGAGCGCTGTTCAAAGTTGTCCACCTCTCCCCAACCCAATGGGAACCCACTGTACTAAATTTCAGCGAATAGAAATTTAGCGAATTTGACGCAGATCAAGAATATATATACTTCATAGGTATACCCTCCATACTATGGTGGAGGGTATAAAAAAGGGTTTCAGACACATTGTATTACGTTTGTAATCAAATCACCTGAGTATTGCATTTACCTATAATTATACCATGAAACTTACTGAAGCTACATCAACTTTTATTACTTTTTTTCTGATGCCACAATCATTGAATAGAAATTCAAATCAAAGTTCAGAACTGATAATAAAACAATTTAATGTCCAAAACTACTCGGTCAACTTTATGTGGTAGTATTTTTCATCACTCTCAAGATTATAACCCATAATTTCACACATCAATTGTTTTCAACTAAAGGATGGGAAATAAAGTGAAAATGCTAGTTTATTTTTTGAAATAAATAGCAAGAAATTCTAGGTGAAATAACAGTTGGAATTGAATATTCAAACATTTAACATTAAAAAATCATTGACAGTTAAATACCAAAAAATTATTAAAATGGCAAAACTATGGGTAGCCTTGGCTGTTATGTGCTTTGTTGCAGCAGTTGTGGTTCGTGGAGAATTCGATAAGGCCCAAGCCATTGAAAAACTTAAATCTGCAGCCGAAGAATGTAAAAGTGAAGTTGGTGCCACGGATGGTAAGATTTTCCAAGAGAGAAGTAGATTGCACCAAAGGAATAAAATGAAAGGGATTGACTAAAAATAATCGAAACTCTCTTCAGAGAAATGATGTTAGGCTATAAACATGACAATCCAAATAAGCTGCACTTTCCTATTGATTGAAATTTGAATTTCCATTAAACAAAATTAATTATTTTTCAGCCGACATAGAAGAATTGGTTGGAAGGAAACCAGCCTCGACTATGGAAGGAAAGTGTCTGCGTGCCTGCCTAATGAAGAAATTCGAAGTGGTAAGAACTGCTTCTTAACCGATTACAATTTTGTATTTATTTGTATTCATTTACATATATCTGTCAGATGGACGCCTCTGGGAAATTTGCCACAGAAGTTGCCTTGAAACATGCTGAAAAAGTCACCGATGGCAATGCTGATAAAATGAAAGTGGCTTCGGAAATTATCAATGCTTGTGCCAACATTGAAGTCTCCTCGGATCATTGTCAAGCAGCTGAAGATTATGGCAAATGCTTCAAACAACAGGCTAATGCTCATGGAATTAATGAACATTATCAATATTAATTGTTGATGATAAATTGTTATCCGACCTCTTTCAACATATAACTTATAATAAATTTATAAATGTATACGTTACCAAGAACTAAAAACAAATATTTAATTTAAAAAAATATATAATTATTTATTTAAAAAAAATATAATTACGTTTATCTAAAAATGAAAATAAACCATTGTTCTTGCTTAAATTGTGATTTTATCTTGTAGTTTAGTTACTAGAACCGAACAATTAGTAGAACTGCCAAATAAGGTGAATATTTTTCGAAATTAACACAATAACTAGAAGTTGATATTTCTGGGTTCCATTTTTATTGGGAAAAATTAACTACAGACGAAATCACTTATATCGACAGTGAAAGGACCAGCGAAATTGGTCGTTATAAGAGATATGTCGTTATAGACGATATCAGATAAAGGGTAGAATTTTCCTCCAGATAAGTCTTTTATAACTGATATGTCGTTATAAACGATTTCGACTGTAGTGAAAAAATAAGATTTTGTAAGCCATCGTCTGACACTTCCAATAATAAAATTTATCTTCAAATAATAAAGGCCATTCATAAATAGTTTGTTTTAGTTTGTTTGATAGTTTGATTTAAATTTTGTTAAAAAATCAAATCAAAATGTTGATAAAACAATCAAGTACGGTATCAAGTAAAAAGTGTTTATTCTTTTGGGGTAGGAGGTATATGATGGAGTGGACCGATGGATTCCATTTTCATGAAAACATTATGGTGTAAATTTAACCGATCTGAATCTGATACTCCATTAGCTTCATATGCAATTTTCAAAATTTTAACACCCCTAAAGGGGTGAACCGATTGATCCGAAATTGATCTAGGTTAGGTAAAAGTATTAGAATGTTTAAAGTTTGGATGAAATCGGAATTCAATTCGATTAATATTGAGTTTACAAATTTTCACAATTATGACATTTTGTTGGTAGGCACTAGATGCAGTGTACCGATCAGCCCCATCTTCAAACATTCTAATGGCTTTGGTTCAAATCGGATATTTTGTTCGCATTATAAAATTAAATTTCAGCAAAATTTTTACCATTTTGTGGGAGAGGAACCTGAAGGAGTTGACCGAAAAATTTACAAAATTAACGCAGGTTTCGAAGAAATATTACGATACGTAAATATTGGATAAAATTTGTACCTACCTTCGAGAGTTATCATGCGCACCAGTCAGGCAGAGAGAACGAGGGATGGGTGGATATTTGTAAATTGACCTCAAATTATCTGAAACATATTTAGCCCAAAGAAACTTGGAGTATTATAAGACTGAGGTTGTAAAAAATACTTTAATATCGGCAGAACCTAAATTTTTCTATGCCCAAAATGTCAACCATAGGCTTACTGATATGTATTTAAAATTAAGTTTCCAAACACACTTTTCCATACACTTCCGCGACTTTTTTGAATAATGGGGGTAACAGGGGATATACCAAAAAGTGACCGATATCACTTTTAATAGAGATTTATTATTAAAATATCAAAAAATATATATTTTTTAAAATAGTCAGGCTGAATCACAGTTTGTTGTTTTTATAAAAAACAACTATTTATTAGTGGAGAATGTAGTTTCGGATCTCGCCACTGATCTTTATCAGTTCGCTTAGTTTTTTGGTGGGATATTCTCCCCAGAAGCTATTTTATTTGGAGTATGGAACTATATTTCGATTCCTTCAAATGTTTCCGTGATTACAGCAGATGGACGGACGCAAAAATGTTGGATATGGCAACTTGAATATGGAGCGGTATCTTTATTGAGAGGTTATACGAAATGCGAAAATAATATTACAAATTCAATGTATGAACCTATTTGAATAATTGTTATACGAAGAGTGTGTTACCCACTTCCATTTGAAGATCTGCATAGGAATATCAAAATATTTAAAAGGGGTAGTACCTTCTGTAAGTATCTTGCTTTGGGATCTCTTCGAGTTTCCTGTAAAACTTGTGTTTCGTCATAAATATCACCTGTAATAATTATTTCCACCTCATTCTTTCACATCTTGTCGCAATTGAAATACAAAACAACAAAAATATTTTGGGTTCAGGAACCCAATTGTCTCCTATTGAGCTTATTGCGTTGTTCCAAAATCACGTATAAAATTTAGTTTTTATTTTCAGGATTTCCTCAATACACATTATATAAAGTGTGTATGTGAATGCGTATTTTAAATGTGATCAAAAACATTACGCTTTGTATGTGGTGTCGATTTTACGTGATCACTGATCAGTAAGGCTCACGAAAGCACCAAAAATTTTCTGTAAAATGACAATTAAGGATAATCGGTTAACAACTTCGAAATATGACATTAATTGGGTAAGGAATTTGGAATTCGGACTTATCCCTCAGAGACCTATTCTTAAAATAAAAGAAATGACTCAATTAAATCCAATTGATTTAAAAATAGATTTGACTGTGTTTTATTTGAAAATTTGGGGAATTAATGAGCTTTATTAACTACTATGAGGTATGAAAATAAAAACAAATTTTGTACACATTACTTTAATCTGTCTCATGTCTCTCATCTGAATATTTTATATAAATTATCTTAAAATAAATACTTTGGTTGCTATCCAATTGCTGACGTCACAATCATTGAATAGGAAGTTCATTCAAATATTCAAAACAAAGTTCAAAGATAACATTTGAAAAAGAAAATAATGGAATATTCAAAACTATAAGGTCGTCTTTACTTTGTAGTATTTTTCGTCACCGTGGAACATCATAACCCATAATTTCACACATGAATTATTTTTCAGTAAAAAAGTGGAACATAGTTTAAGTTTAAATTTCAAATAAATAACTGGAAAATCGAAGTGGAATAACAGTTGGAATTTAACATCCAAACATTATACATAATAAATTATTTAACGTTTTTGAAACAAAAAATAACTACAATGGCAAACAAATTATTGGTAGCCTTGGCTGTTATGTGCATTTTTGGAGCTGCTGTCGTTCGTGGAGAATTCGATAAGGCACAAGCCATTGAAAAGCTTAAAACTAAAGCCGAAGAATGTAAAAGTGAAGTTGGTGCCACTGATGGTAAGATTTTTTCATAAACATAAAATAACGATTATTACAGAGAAATAAAATGACAGGGATAGGCTATGATTAATCGACACTCCCCTCAGAGAAATGATGTTAGGCTACAATTTCAATTAAACAAAATATAACAAAATTCTTTATTTTTCAGTCGATATAGAAGAATTGGTGGGAAGGAAACCAGCCTCAACTATGGAAGGGAAATGCTTGCGTGCTTGCTTAATGAAGAAGTTCGAAGTGGTATGGAATGCTTCCTAATTGATTAGAAGTTCATAGATGTAGATATTTGTAGTAATTTACGATTATCTTTCAGATGGACGCCTCTGGAAAATTTGCCACAGAAGTTGCTTTAAAACATGCCGAAAAAGTAACCGATGGCAATGCTGATAAAATGAAAGTGGCTTCGGAAATTATCAATGCTTGCGCCAACATTGAAGTCTCGTCGGATCCTTGTCAAGCAGCTGAAGATTATGGCAAATGTTTTAAACAACAGGCTAATGCTCATGGAATTAATGAACATTATGAATATTAATTATTGTTGTGTTTACTTAACGGGTCAGATAATCGGCTTTAATACAATTTTTTGAATAATATGCAAATATATAAATAAAGTATGTGTTCCCCTAAAAAACTGACAAAAAATGTTTAATTGCTAAAGGAAAAATAATTATAATAACAAAAAAAAAATTAAAATTATAGCAGATACCCAAACCGAGCAATTATTTTATAACATTTGGTCTGTTCCAGAACCTGCAAGGATGTACAATTT
Organism: Musca vetustissima; assembly: GCF_032173495.1. NCBI lineage: Eukaryota > Metazoa > Arthropoda > Insecta > Diptera > Muscidae > Musca > Musca vetustissima. The sequence goes on along the minus strand of NW_026885694.1, from coordinate 13,407 downwards.
TTTACTACGATAACAATTTTTCCTTTATGATATCGGAAAAAATAGTAAAAATTTGTAGATTCTTGCAGTAAGGGAACAGACCAATTGTAACTTTGCATAATCGAATTAAAAGATTTAATTTTTTTCAAATGTCTGCAATTTTGTTAAGTTTTGAGCGAAGTTCAAAATCTTTTAAAGTGAAAAAATATCCAATTATTCAATGGGATACGAAATATTGCATATTTTATTATTGTATGAAATAGGATTTTTAAATTCAGATCATTGATATATTGTTTAATATTTTTTCTGGGTACAATTCAAGTTAAAGAGGAGTAGCGATTGCGTTATTTGCTGCGAAATATTGGGATCTCATTGTCCAAACATGTTTTTAGTCCTGAGCAGTGTGGTCCGTATGAAAATTTATTATGATTTTGACTGCCACAAAGTTGTGAACGACGAAATGTCATATGGGCATTTCCGAAGCCACTAAAACGACTTTCGGAGGCGAAATAAAATTTGTAATCTTCAATAAATCAAATACAATCAATATATTTACAATTCACCCCTAATATTTTTTTTTATCTTCTGACATAGAAGACACAAAAGGCTGGTCACTCACGGCCTTTAGATATAATTGATAATAACACTGTGCAACAAATTTCATTTTTTATAATTATCAGAAAATTCCAACGCATTATGAAAGAGGGGCTAAAAATAGAAGATACGCTATTATACCCTCCAGCATACTATGGAGGATATATTAAGTTTGTTTTCCCGTTTGTAACTCATCGAAATAATCATTTCCGACCCTATAAAGTATATACATTCTTGATCGGCGTAAAGTTCTATGACGAGATAGATCGCCAAAATTTTGCATAGAATTGTAGGTAAGTCAAGTTCGAAGATGGACTATATCGGCCCACATTTAGGCATAGCTTCCATATAAGGGTACCACCAATTTTTGGTATTTTAGGGTTCATGAACACGTTCAACCGAATTTGCTGAAATTTGGTACATTGGGCATCTATTGGTAACCAAATTTCTCGACTAAAATTATAAACATAGGTTTAAACATAGGTTCATAACATAGGTTTATAATTTTTTAATATTTTGGGGGTTTTGAGCGTATTTTTCTACCAAATTGGCTGCAATTTAGAACTTTGAATTCTTATTGGGTAGCAAATCTATCTACTAAAAATTATAAATATAGGCTATTTTTCGGTTTTAGGTTAATATAAATATAGGTTAAGGGTACTCCCCAATTTTCCTTATTTTGAGGTTGTTGAACGCCTTTTTCAATCGAATTCGCTGTAATTTGGAATTTTAATATGATTTAGCCATCTGTTGTAATCATTCTACCTTCGGTGAATATCTAGATAAAAGACTAGAACATCAGGTTCGAGGATAAACTACATGGGTCCGCATTTAGGCCTCATATATTGATACCTATCAATTTTCGGTATTTTTAATATTTAGCATGAAGGATGGTATTGTGATGCAAAAATGTTAGCTTCGAAATTGAGCCATATAGGTCCTTCATTAGGCGTAGCACTTCATATAATGATGACTTCAAGTTTTCGGTAATTCTTTCACGATTTAATAAATATTGGTCCCGCAATTTTCACATTGAACCAGCAGCCAGCACCCCACTCACCGAAATAAAATACTGTGGACGTTGGTGATAGCCTCATATAACTTTGCCCTCCACATTACGTTGTTTTAATATTCAAAAATATTTGGTTTAGGTGTTCTCCAAAGCCTTACATTTTAGGTACATGGTGTTTTTGCTAATATTACTGAAGGGGTATTTTCGGTCCCTTTTCCAGAAATGATTGACAACTCATTTAAAACGATTATAGCAGGTTCGAATATTAGACAAAAATGTTTGCCATAAATTCTTACTATAAGTCTCAGAATAGACCAAATTCAAAAATCTGCCTAAACATCTAAAAGATATGAAAATTCGTTTTAGGGCCGATCTTCTTCAGAGAACATATGTGTATATCCAAATTTTCAAAATCTGCGAAATTTTATGAAATAGAAAATATATACCCAAATTAGAGATAACGTTTCTTCTGTAACTAATAGTGAAATTCGATGCGGAAAAATTTTGTCTTTTACGAAATAATCCTGAGATGTAGTCTTACTGAAGATTTTGGCACATTTCTCCATCTATTGACTCCTACTGGAGTCAACAAAGAATTTGTTGCCAATATTGTTAATTCATACATTAACTCCTAAAAACTATTGAAAATATATAGTTTGTTTTGAGACCTATAGTGAAATTTGATGTAGAATATTTTATTTTTTGAAATTTTGCACAAAAAATCAAGTTCCATTTAACTTTCATACACTTTATTAAAAAAATACTGCCAAATTTCTATGTAAAAAATTGCTAATATTTTTTAAATTATTTGTGCCAAATTGACATCTATATATTAAATATACAGATTTCTCTTGTTCAGTGACTTTTACTAAAATTTGATGGAGTGGGAAAAATTGGTACAAATAAGATCGGTTATAATCCCAAAATGAGTTTTCATAATTTTATGATTTTTGACGTTTGGGCTGATTTTTGAAATTTTATCTATTCTGAAACTTATAGTAAAACTTTAAGGCGATTATTTTTGAAGAATATTCTGACCTGCTATTATCCCCGTTTTAAATGAGTTTTCAATAATTTCTGGTAAAGCGTCGACAGAGGGTTAACGTATTAGACAAAAATATTCCTCACGTTATATCAGTAATATTGCCAAATATACTAAAATGCAAAGTTTTCGAGAAATCTTAATTCGAATATTTTCAAATATCTTGGAAATAGGAATTTTTCCCTTGGCTTTTTAGGTTACCAGCGCTGTCAAAAAGGACACAAAACCTCTAAATTTCGGAACTGAATATATATTTCCTGCTTATCCTAGGGTTTGCCTTACCTCGGATACAACGAACTTTTTCTATAACGAACTAATTTGCTCGGTCCCTACTAGTTCGCTATATCCGTACTTTACTGTTGCCCTTTTTTATGGATATGCCCACACACCTTCAAAAATCGTTATTTTTTACATTTTCAGGAAGATTTGACAACCAAAATATCAAATTAGAGCCAATTAGGCTGTAAAACGTGACCAAAATACCGAATAACGTAACCCGGGCAATTAAAAATTTTTGGTATGTACTGGGGATTCAAAATACTAAATTACAGGCGATTTGAGAAAACATGTGCCGAAACATTCCAAAATATATGGAATATTGTTATATGGGAGCTACGCTTAATAGTGGACCATTGTTGATAATTTTTGGATTAAGATATGGTACTTAATGAGAACCCCAAATAGGTACTTTAATTGAAAAATGTGCCCTAAATCCTCAAAAACACCAAATATCCCAATATGGTACCATTATATGGGGACAATAGCCAGTGTTGCCAAAACTTTGTTGAGAAAAAATGCTAGATTTTGTTGAAAAAAATGCTAGAAAGTGCTAGAAATTTTAAAAAAGTGCCAGAAAAAAGTGCTAAAAAATTAAAAGAACATACTTGAAATATTCATCAGAGACCCCATTTATTCTTAAAGGCTATTCCTTGTCAATTAAGCCATGCCCGTTCGATTGAGGTCGCAATAATGAAAACAGAGCTTTGTAAATTTGCATTACTCCTAGGACATTTGGTATTGGAAATTAAATATATCTGCCTTTTTGGGTGCATCATACCCCAATGTTTAATTTTTTTAAGGTTTTGGGGAAATTTTTAACCTAATTTTCGGATTTGTATTTCGGTACATATTTAGGGGTAGCTGGTTAACGGCAGCACCACATTACCCCAAAGTAACTGTAATTTCACATTGCGGGATTTTGGAGGTTAGCATACATATATGAAGACAATTATCAATCAATTTCAATCAGACACCCGTTCTAAATACATATGGAAGCTATGCACCAATTTCAACTAAACGCAATAACCTCATTCAAGTCTCAATTTGATACGCTGTGCAAAATTTTGTGCTAATCGCACAAATATTAGGAGTTCGGTGCACCCGATTTTTCCGAAACATACCTCCCATCATTCTAGACTCAATTCAGTACCCTATGCTATATTTCGTGAAAATCGAAGGATATATAGGGACTTTGGTGCACCATTTAAATCGGACGAAAATATATGTGGGAGGTATATCTAAATCTGAACCGATTTTCACAAAATTTAATACACATCGTTCGGAATCGATTTTTCTCAAAATAAATGAGCTGTGTCAAATTTAATCCAATTCGAATCAAAAGGAACCATGTGTCTATCTCGTTTCCTTTTGCCTGTTACAAACATATGCACAAAGACATAATACCCTGTACCATAGTGTGGTGAAGGGTATAAAAATATATGTTTGACGGAATTTTTCTATTTTGGTCCTGTTCGGTACTCCTAAGTGGTTATAACTTAGCATTCGGGATTCCCGGTGAATAAAAAACTTTTTTCAGAAAATTCCAACATAATTCATATTCAAGATTTTTACATCCCTCTCATACAATGAACCTCTTTATTTGTTTTTTATATATAAACAATCTACTAGCAGACAATGTCATAATCTCCATATGAAGTACCCGACCATTTATTGAGAACTTTTGAATGCACGACACAACCTGGATACGATTATTTTACTTGTTTACAAATGTACTGTCCCTTTTTTAACATTGGAATATCAAATTCATCGCATGAAACATAGGGAAATTTCAATGCGTCAATATGAAATCGAAAAACGGGAAAATTTGTTGGGATGAAACCAAAATTATAAAACATTACTGAAAAATAAAAAAATGCTAAAAAGTGCTAGGTGACGGATCACTTTTTTTGGTGCTAAACGAGTTTAAAAAGTGCTAAATCTAGCACTAAAAGTGCTAAATTGGCAACACTGTCAATAGCTAAAAGTCAATCGATATTCAATACCAAAAATCCTGGGAGTTGTAGAAATGTATGTGCAAAATTTCAAAGCTATATCTCCAATAGGGCGAGATCTATTTTGATTTTAACAAAAATACGGAAACGGCTAAGTCGGCATAGAATTTTATTCTGACCAAATAAGGTGTCTGTGGTGCATATTTCGGGGCAAATTTAGTATACACCCCATTTTATGGTGGTGGGTATAAACAATCTAGAATTTATGCTAACATATCCAATAAAAAACAAAATTTTATATTTATATATTTGTATTTAACTGGTCCAATTTAAATATGTTTGGTGTGTATACTTATTATATTCACAATAATTATTTGTGCAATAACAAAGAGCTAAGCCTCAAAATGTTCACCAGCTTAAAATTCGTAATTCTCATTAATACCATGGGCAGCGGCTTGATCCTTAAAACATTTGCCATAAGTTTCAGCAGCTTCACAGTGATCCGATGACACTTCAATATTGGCACAAGCATCAATGATTTCACGAGCCATTTTCATGCGTTCGGCTGAACCATCTGTAATTTTGGCGGCATGTTTTTCAGCAACATCGGCTACAAATTTGCCATTTTCATCCATCTATGAAAAATTAAATCAAAAACTACTGATACCAATTCTCTGATGCTGGAGTAATTCTTTTCACACACATACCACTTCGAACTTCTTCATTAGACAGGCTCTCAAACATTTGCCTTCTTTGGTGGATGCTGGTTTTCTGGTGGCTAATTCTTCTACATCGGCTATAAGAATGATATTGTTATTTAGATTAATATAACTTTTAGAATATCTTTGTTATATTATTAAAAAAAGTAATAATACGTTTAAATGGTACCGGATTTATTAAATCCTAAATTGCCAATTCCATTCCCATATATGCCATAGAGAAGTTTAAACCGACAAAAAATTATTTGACATTTATTCCACATATTTTGTGAAATATTCAAACAAAACCAATCTTGAAATTTTCCAATCTCTTTTAAACGGCATTTACATTAGAACATTTTACCGGGTTAACCTACTCTATGAGGATTTATTTGACATGTATACAATGGAATTGACAATTGAAACCTACTGGGTTAACCAACTCCAGTACAATGTAAACGTACTATTAAAGTAACTAAAAAATAATGCATTGTTTATAACTTCCTGTGCTGTGTTTTAAATTGTATTTTTTCTATACTCACAATCCTTGGCATTAACTTCCTTTTTACATTCATCGGCTTTAGCCTTAAGAACAGCTACAGCCTGATTTCTATCTAAATCTGCGGTAACTGCAACGATGGCTCCTAAAATGCAAATCACAGCCACAATGAAAATATGAACGAGTTTAGCCATTGCTTTTCAATTAGAATTTTTATACAGTAACAGAAGTTTATTTGAAATAAATGTTAATTTGTTTAATGCTGATTGTGAACTGATACTAATTGACATTATTTTCCGACTATTTATACAATATCGTTTAATTGTAATAATGACCGTTGGCCATTTAGAAAACTCATCATTACATCAATATATCAGTTTTCATTTTGGTGTTTTTATTTTTGTTGTTTTTAATTGATAACGCCATGAATTCATGTGGTAATTTGTTCGCTTTGTTAAATTTGAAGTTGAAGCGCAACAAAAAGTTAATCGACAATCTTTTGTCACCAAAATTTGTTGATAATAAAAACGTGACCTTTATTAACAGATTTTATTAATTTTTTTTCTTTTGAGAAAATAGAACTTTTTCCGGTTCTCAAAGACCTGTAGCATTATTGTGAAGATAATAATTAAAGAGATAACAATTAAAAGACAACAACAAATAAATTAATAAATAAATGGTAACATTAAATTCACGAATGGCCAAATCACTTGGGAAATGAGGCTAGGACTACTAAAATGTCTAAAATTGAACAGGGGAGTTCTTTTTGATTACATTTGTAGTCTTTACATCATGGTATTATAATAGATGATGCCGATGATGTAGTCTTACTAGGGAAGTTTATACCGACTATTACAAATATTATGCAGGGTTCCTTATTAACTCTGTCCAACTTGGATAAGGCCAATATTCTTGGAGTAAACCCCACAAAGACAGAAATTGTACCCTTCACTAGGAATCATAAACATCTGTCGACCTGGTGGAGTAACCATAGCCCTTTCCTTAGAAGCAAAATACCTAGGTACAGTCCTTGACCACTGGCTAACGTGGAAAATGAATGTTGAGGAACGCACTAGGTTTAATAGCACTCTACTCTTGCATGAACATTATAGGTAAAAGTTGGGGACTAAAACCCGAGATCATTCACTGATTGTATGTAACAATTGTACTCCTCGTAATTACATATCGTTGTATGGTGACAGGGGGTCAACAAGCGTACTCTACTGGTTAAAATTAGTAATTTACAGGGATCAGCGTCGATCCAGACTACAGGAACACTAAGAAATGCATCACAAGCGGCCTTGAATGTAATCTTGAATCTCCAAGCACTGGACATTTCGGTTAAATTCCAGGATGTAAGGTGTGTTCTGAGACTCCGGGAAACGGACACGTGGAAATTGCTGCACTTTGTCCACTCTAGTATCCATAACACAATTGCAGATTGTGATTTTTTAGATAGGAGCATTCACATCAGTGAGAGTAGATTTTTTGGCAGGGAATCCTGGGCAAGTGGCTCCTTACCTCTGGCCGGTCTGTCGATATATTCAGACGGGACGAAAATGGAGTAAGGCATGGTGCAAGTGTTTACTGCAAGGAATTAGCTATATATAATTCATATAAACTTAACGATCTCCGTAGTGTTTTTCTGGCAGATATCCTAGCAATCACGAAAGCGTCCGAGATAGTCAAAACACTTACTGGTGACTATATATAATATATGTCGATAATCAGGCGGCCCTTAACTACAAATTCAAAAGCGGTTCTTGATGCAAATATGTTCTGCTCCTTTGGCTCCTGTCTCATAGCAAGCGAGAGCAAAAAATCATTGTAGGGATCATAAGAGGTCAATGCAGTATAAGATCGCTCACATCCATGTGCGAAATTTACGTAGTGGACTATTGCCGTTTTTGTGAGGATGGGGAAAATCTGAAAGCAATCGAACATATACTCTGTAGACGTCCATTGATACTCTAGCTCTCTTCTCCAAAATAGATCCCAAAAGGATATTTAGCTTTGTTAAAATTCTGACTTAGCTGAAATAACTAAAAATTATTCACTCTATTAACTTCTTCTATCCTTTTCTCTCCCATTCTTCTTTTCCAGGTTCTCAGGATGAGCACAATGAACAAATGTCTCCACTCCACTCTGTAGCAAATGTCAGTTGCACATCCTTTAACCTAACCTAGCCGAACTTCCCAAAATAACAACAATTGTGAAGTATCTTTATATAGAAGCTACGCTAAAAATTGGATCAATGGATTTTTGATAGATAGGTAAAAAGATAGATTTATATGATTGCCAATGATAAATCAAAATACCAAATTACAGTCAAAATACCAAAAATCAGACATATAAGACGCGACTTTCTCAAAATTAAAGTATTGTACATGACCTTATAGAAGATAGGAAATTACTGTTCAGTTTCTACTAATTTACTTATAAAAGTTACTTTTTTTAATAAATCTATTTTCGGGGCATAAGTTAAAGATGATACCAAAGGCACTTATATTTAAGAATAGATGCCGTGCACACAGCATGCTGTTGCACGATTATGTTAAGATTCAAAGTCGGCTAGACATACATAAGCATGTTTATTTATAGAATATTGAACTATTTGGATTAAATGAAATGACATAGCCAAAACGAAACAACTTTGTTTTCATCATCCCCTTGTCCCCTTTACCTCGCAATCATAGAGTATGTCAGACATATGCTAATCGCAGCTTAAGGCAATGAATGAGTGGATCCATGTGTCCGGACACAATGTACCGCACAAAAATACAGTACAGGCTAAAATCATAATCTCCATCAGCAATTTTGATTCATGGGCTAATTGAACCCATCTCTGGTAACTATTTTATACAGATGGCTTCCGGCTGGCAGGAAAGGCATTCTCAGAAGACATCTTAGTCTGGCAAACTGCAGTTGTACAGCGTTTGGGGGAGAGATTAAAACGTCGGAACAATTTCTATGTCACTACCCAGCTATTACTAGCTTTCGAATCCAATTCTTGGGAAATTATAATATTCAAGACCTTAATGACATGAGAGGGTGTGAATGGAAAGGATTCTACCACCCCTCTTTTCAACCCTAACCTATCTATACCCATGTTCATAGAACCGTAGAATATAAAAAAGTTAAACACAAACGTTTTGGGGGAAATATATTTACAATTTATTTGTTGAAAAAGAGTGTTTTGTTTTTATTTGTTTCTCATTTAATTTCAGTATTAATGTTTTTGTTGCTCCTGTTGTTGTTATTATTATTATATTAGTCAAATTAAACTGAACACCATTTAAATTAATGGTGACACAATGTAGATGACGATAATGATACTGGTATTTTTTTTTTCAACTGTCATATGCATTAAATGAGGATGACGAGACGACGATGATATCAACAAACAATTTCAATTCTTATTTTAACTTAAGTAATGAGATTGTAAAAGCAACAAATTGATATTCATTTTAATATTGTTATTGTTGTTTGAAAGTGACAAAATTAACTAAATTTACAATAAGTGTTTTTAAAATTATTATTATTGGTTTAAAATAGTATAGTATTAAATATAATTTATACAGATCGAAAGTAAAGATTTAAATATACTTAAAGAAATTATTTAAAAAATATATGATTTAAAAATACAATTGAATACTTATAATTTAATTTTCATAATATTTTTAAAGCTTATTTATACATAAAAAATGTTAATTAAATTGCAAAAAAAATGAAATTGAATTTTAACTTAACTAACATTTGATCACACACGACATCTGCCAAAAATTGAGAATTTTGTGAAAATCTATGTTCGCTTTTCCAAAAAAAAGGTAAAATTACTCTTATGATTATATTTCTCAACAATGCATTTTTTTATTCAAGGCTTTGGGAGTTTAGTTTATTTATGTATATAATGATTTCTTTTTTTATCTTTTTTACTCTTGGTATAATATAATTTTGATTATTTAATTTGTAACAGTATTTTCATTTCTTTTTAAATATTTTCCTTTAAAGCCAAAACTTAACATGAAATTGTTCAATAAAAGATTTTGATTATATGTATGTATTTTTATGTTGTGTGTCGTTAAAACGAATGTATACCTATATATTGTATTTATGTATATAACAATTTTTTGTTGATCAATATACCCTTTTTGTTTATATATAAACCTGATTTATTCCATTTCTGTTATAGTTTTATTTTACATACTAAATTCTGTTTTATTTATATAAAAATATATTTTTTTTTATATTTTTGTATTTAGGTCTTATATAAGAAATAAATAAATTCAAACAAAATTTGTAAAAATAAAATCAGTTTCATATTTAATAAATATGTAAACTTTGAATTATTTTATAAAAGCAAAATGAATATGTAAATTTGGCATTGAAAATATAAAAAAAATTGAGAAAATGTTAAAATTTCAACTTGTTCCTTTCCTTTCCTTGCTTTATTTATTAATTAGCAGGAGACTGTGCTGATTTTATCCTTTAAAATATGTGAATTTATTAGACAATAAACAAGGTAGAACCGATTTTCACGAATCTTAGCACAAACTACTTTAGATTAAATTCAGTGCTCTATGCAAAATTTCGTGCTAATCACAAGAAAAAAATTATATATGGGACCTACATCCAATTCTGAAACAATTTCCAAGAAAATTAGCACTCGTCATTCTAGATTAAATTTAATATTCTATGCAGAATATCGTGCAAATCGAAAGAACTATAAGGTATTTGGTGCGCCAAACTTCAAGGACTTCACACACGTCAATATGTACTGTGTAAAATTTTGTCACAATCGAACAACATTTTGCACAGGGGAAGAATCTAAGCACCCACCATAATGCGACGCGCTTCGTCGTTGGTTAGGAGTCGCCGTACACCAATTCCGTTTGCAACGCCTCGAAATATTTATCGGGGACCCCATAAAGTATGTACACATATTCTTGATCAGAATTAAAATCTATTTCGATTTTTTCCATGGTTGTCTCCTTATTACGGTACTCACAAATATTCGGTATTTTGGGAGCAATTATTTTACCGAATTGGATGCTATTTGGCATTTTAGGTTCTCATTGGGTAGCAAATCTTCTTACCAAAAATAATATTCCAATTTTGGTGCAGACCCCAAATAATGGTACCTTATAAATTTCGGAATTTTTGTAGAGTTTGGATATTTTTTTTAAACAAAATCGGCTGTACTTTAGTATTTTGGATTCTCATGGGGTAAAAAACCCCTTAACCAAAACTGATCAATATTGACTGAAGTTTAGTGGTATTTTATTTTTATATCTTGTCAGGGTATCATAGCTTTGTGTAGCCCTAACAGTTAGTAACGCGCCGCCAAAAATTGATCCTAAATCCACCTTTTTGTATACCGATCATCATATCTCGACTAACTGAGTCGATCTAGACATGTGTGTACGTTCGTTCATTATAATGTGTAAACACGGTACAGTCCACAGTTTTGGACCAATTTTCAAAATCTTTCTTTTATGTCCGGTTCTGGCCAGAGAAGTCCCCTGTTGTTATTAGAAAATATCTTTTAAAATTTAGGGGATGAAATGGACCAACAACTTTTTTTCTGTATGGTTTCTTAGTCGCTATAGAGGCCACTATTGTATGCCGAACATCACAAATTTTACACGAGAAAGGATCTGTTCAACTATTTATTTACGGTCAAATGAACAGAGACTTTGGTGTGTAATATAACCAAATTTTAATTGCATGTTTACTCCAGAAAACATGCTTCGGTAGATATATCAGGGTATCAGGAAGTATTGCCCAGGCTCGGAAAATAGATCTACAGAAAATTAAAGTTCGGTGTTAGTTGTGTAGGGCATCATATGGTCGGCCACGTCCTACTATACCGTCCCGCTCACTGGTTTATTAATGCAAAAATTAACAATAAATATAAAATTAAAAGTTTTTCGTTTTGTTTTGATTAAAAATAGAAAATTATGTATTTATTCTTCTTTCATAATTTCATAAATTATTCTTGTGTTTTTAAATAAATGTGTTTATTTTCAATTTGGATTGTTTCTCTGTTTTATAAAGTAAACAACTAAAACTTGTAAATATATATATAAAATATTTTAATATATGTGTGGCGAATTTATTTTCTTCTCCTTCTTTCAATATTATATATGCAAATATGTAATGTGGGTGTATTAACAAAAAAATAATATATATCGATTATAAAATCCTTAAATATAATGAAATAATAATTAATATTTGTAATATTTATATAAATAAAAAAATATGTGAAAACTTAAGCAAAAAAAGAAAACGTAAAATGATTGAAATATTAAACAAATAACGTCTGGTGTAACATTTATATATGAATGCTGTTTAATTCTATATTTTGATATATTATAAATAAATATATCATGTATACATGTTATAGTTTTATATGTAAATCAATTAGTTATTTGCTTATTGTAATAATAATAATATTAAATCATTGTATGATTTGTTCAAACGGTTTTTTTTTTTAATTTTTTTAGTTTTTTAAATAAAGTAAATACATAAGTATATGTCATATATGTTTTCATACTTAACCACTAATGACTATACTATGGAGGCCTTTTCTGTAACCTGCTAACATTGTTTTCAAAATATATGTATAACTATAAATATATATATATATATTTATTTATATAGGTATATGTACCAGTATTTTTTGTTTAACATTTTACCACAAAACTAGGCTTCTTTGTTAGGTATTTTTGTTCTAGCCAAAACTAATAATATGTAATTTGTAGGTATGCTTTCAATATCTCTTTTTACTTAAACAAATCGAAAATTTTCAAAAAAACATGTCTTACTAATTTGTTTTTGTTGCTTTAATGTTAGGCACTGTTATTCCTTAAATGTAAGTTTTCTTAAAACCTTGTTGTTTTTGTTGTTTTGCTTCTTTTTTTGTTTGCATGTAAATCTAAATATTTAAGTATTGCTTATGGTCTACAGGTTCATTTTAGATGAGGTTCTGTAATTAACAATGTTTTTTATTTCTTTTTTTTTACAATTCACTACATTTGAGTGAATACATAAAATTAGTGTGAGCCTTATTAAATAATCTAATTGGAAAATTTATAAATTATATATATGTTTGTATGTATATTGTAGAATAAAAGAATATGTAATTATATTTGTTTTGCTTGTAGTTTGTTACTACATCCATCCATCGATCTACTTTATATTTATTTTTTGCAAAGTTTAAAACTTATCCAAAAAAGTCTTTTTATAACCTGCAATAAAAAAAATAAGAAATTTGTTTAATCAAAAAATTACATTATTTTAAAAGTTATTAGGGCTATAAATCCTAAATATTATAACCTTATTTTAATGAC